>NW_010288042.1:0-245 GCF_000700745.2 Antrostomus carolinensis
CCTACAAGAAATCTGGGGAAGGACTTTTTACTAAGGCAAGGAGTGACAGAACAAGGGGTTATGGCTTTACATTGGAAGAGGGGAGATTTAAATTAGATATTGGGAAGAAATTCTTTGCTGTGAGCATGGTGAGACACTGGAACAGGTTATGTAGAGAAGCTGTGGCTGCTCCTCCCTGGAAGTGTTTAAGGCCAGGTTGGATGAGGCTTTGAGCAACCTGGTCTAGTGGAAGGTGTCCCTGCTGA
>NW_010288042.1:348-595 GCF_000700745.2 Antrostomus carolinensis
TGATCTTTAAGGTCCCTTCCAACCCAAATCATTCTATGACCCGTGTCCTTGTCACTTTGTGGCATACTGAAGAGATGCACACCTTTAACAGATGGAAACTTCACACGTCAACCACAAAATTGCAAAAATCTTTACTGCTATACATTTTTTTCCCCATTTCACTGCTTTCAGGAACTCTAGAACACAGTACTTCAAGGTTGGGGTTTTTTTTTTGAAGCATATTTCATAGAATCATAGAATGGTTTGG
>NW_010288043.1:0-18820 GCF_000700745.2 Antrostomus carolinensis
TCCAACCCCTTCCATTCTGTGATTCTGTGATCTTTTCCATTGTCATTAGACCTCAGAGGCAATGTGTGGCTGTACACGTGGTCGTGGCATTGCAACACTTAATTCTGAAAGCTCACAAGAACGTGGCTAAGATTTCCTCTTGCTCTTACAATTCTGAGTCATTAAACTTTTCTATGGGATTTTATTAAAGAGGACATCAAAACCACATAATTATCTTAGTAATTTTAGTTCCATTTAAAAAACTAATGTCGTAATTCAGAAGTCTGATTTACAAAAATAATCAGGACTTCAAATTCCTAAATACTTCACTCACTCTGAAAAATCTTACTTTTAAAAACAGTTTGAGGATTGTAGGAACCTTTTTTACCCAAAGTCACCTTCATGGCTTTGGTATCACAGCTAAACAATTCCAAATCATTTTTCTGAATGCCACTTTTACAAAATAGCCCAGTGCCTAAACTGCCAGGATGGAAAACAGGTATATCCAATGACCTTTTTAAATAAAATGCTACTGACATCAGATATCTATGTTGTTTATAATAAAATAATAATCATAGAAGGCTCAAATGTGATTTCCTTATTTCTGACACCAGTCAGCAAAGGGTAATTTGCCAGTAGAGAAACTATTTCCATTGGTGTATTTCCCACCCACTTTCTTTCCTACTTTACAGAACCTTCCTGTCATGTTTTTCTTCTTAGGGTAGGTTTTGAGGACACTATGGAGACTCTTTTGAAAACTCATTAATTAAGAGAGCAGCTCTAGACTTCTGAAATACATCCTTTTTATCCCTTACTTTTGGCTTTAGGGAATTAGTTGAATTCATACAAGTGACATGACTGGAGAAAGAATGCCTTGTAATGAAAGGCTCTTTAATCTGATAGATTATTCTAGTGGGTTTTCCATCATTTTAAGCCTTAAAACCAAGATATGATATCTTTCTCAGAGATAATGAAAATGCATGGCCTTTGTTATAAAGCAGATGATGATTTCCTCTGGCTTTGAAACTCATGAATCACTGGGATTCTTGTTCACAGCAAACACCACTTCCAAGCATGACTGATATCCACAGAGTTCAATCCCTGAATCACCTGTGCACACTGCTTTCTAAAAGTCCTCTCTGTGGTCATCTATTTTGTGGGAACTAATTTAACATCTAAACCCACAGAATTGCTAGGGAGAGAAGATTGCCACTATAATAGGCTTCATAAAAATACTATTCCTGAGTAATCTAATTCATTTTGAGAGTAAAAATAAAGAACTCCTAAACGTATCCAATAGAAAAGTTTAAAGAGAGCAACACAAAGTAGTCAGTTTCCTGAATAAATATGACTAGTTCCTAATTTGTATGGTGTGTAACAAGTAACAATGACTAAATAAAAAGGAATAAGATAAAAAATGGGAAACATTTTATTATGCCAATTAGGCAGCAGAAACAAGTGACACTTATTCATTTGGTAAAACTGCTGTTACTTGAAGCAAAGGCAATATTATATTTCTGATAGTTACCCTTCTTAGGTCCCTCTCCCCAAAGTCAGTTCTGGTCTCCTACAGTGCTGCTGGCTGCTTTAAATGGAAAACTGTTTAGGTCAGACTTGCCACCAGCCAGAGATTAGCTATGGATGGAATTATGTATTACATGACCTACAACATATGCAGAGAATACGGTAATAGCATACTTGGTCATCACATTAATAAAAGATCAACAAAATGGTGGCAACTGTAAGAAAATAATTGACCATAATTATTGAAAAAAAATGTTACCAAGGGGGCCCGTGGAGGGAATGATTAGAGAGATCTATGAAAAGAGCTGAACAAAGAAGTTCAGATGAAAAAAAATACACTGAGATGCAAAAGAGTGGGTTAAATACTTGGGGTGGAAAAGGTATGAAAAAATTGGGTACTGAATAATGTAACTGTAAGAATCAAAGCTGTTCTCTTTTGGTTTGGGTTTGTGATAAAGTATTTCCTTTCTTAGGTATTTCCTAGCTTTTTGCTGTTTGCTTTCATGTTTGTGGGATGCCTAAAATGTTCAATTAGTCATGCCCATACTAGACAGTAACTCTTCTCAGTCTTTCTCAGAGATGCAGGAACTACCTTATTTGCTTTTTAAAAAATGTCTTTGAAGTTCTTGGAACTGTATTGAAAGTGGCATTTTACAGAGTGCACCAAGAAAGCTGAACTGGTGTTTCCTTCCTCTTTTAATGTTCTGGGGGAGAGGCAGACAGTGAGAGAGTGTATTAAACTGTGCATTATCTAATTAAACGAGGATTCCATATAAAGCAATAAAATAATTTGATCTTGTCAGAAAAACTCCTTTATGCCAAAAAAACAGAAACAGAAGTCATCAATACAGATGTTACTCCAAAAACTCCTGGAATAACTAGGCTAGCACTAGTGCAACTTTAGAAACATAACTAGCAGTGGTATAGGGATCATTGTGCCCAGTCAAATTTTGTTTAATGTTGGCTTTCACTAAATACAGTTTAAATTTTGATTTAAATACATTACAAAAAAGTAAAATGTAAAGGAAAAAGTGAAGAAATCCAGTGTTTCAAATTGTTCCTGCATTCTGGTGGCTACAAAAAGGAAGTGAACAAGCCATGTACATAATTGCTGAAATCAGACTTTGCTACCAGTTTCATAGCAAGAGGTGCTCTACGTTCTGCTAAATTTTCATGGCTAAATAACAATAGAAAAGCTAATGTTGTATCAGTTAAACTGGGTATTCACTTAGGAGCCAGAATGGATAGGTTCTTCCTGAAATGTTTTTATATGCAGATAAACTGGTGATAATTGATGCTGATGAATGACACCAATAAGCAGATTTCTGGATTCAAATCATGTAATAGGCTGAAAAAATAGCAGAAAAGAATTCTCACTTCTACAAAAACAATAGTTTGTTTTTATATTCTTGGATTCTGGATTTACACAGATGGTTATATTCTCCTTCCTGAAAGAGACACTGCAGCGGTTGCTCCTCCAGGGTTCTGCTGATCCAGCGTGCATTTATGTGCTGAAATATGCAGCGTACAAAAGCTGTGACCTTGTCCTTTCTTTAGGTCTGCTGCCCATCACTAATTCAGGATGTGCCTCCATCATCTTCTGGTGCTTATTCTGGTGCTGTGGAGCCACACAGATGCTCCACCATGTCCTTAGTGGCTACAGGCTGGTGGTGATGTGCACTGAAAAGATAGAGTTTGCTAGCCAGGTGCTAGTGCACCTGGATACCAGGAGGGTTTTAGGGCTGGCATCTCAGGCTGGATCTGGTTAGAAATTCCAGCACACAATAAGCAGGAGCAAAAATCCTGGGCCAGATCAATGGTATTCTACCTCTGTTAATGCTTGGGTTTTTTTTGAGTTAACTGCAGGAAAGTATTTTTAATCTTTTGAACCTTTTATGTTCAAAGTTCATTATCAGCAAAATGTAGAGAAAGTTCAAAGTTCTATGTAAATAAAGGAACAGAAATACTTCAGGTTAATTTTTTTCCAGGACACATCACAGCATATTCACTTGCTATATCAATTCACATATGATAAGTTGAAAATAAAAAGAAAATATTATTTTGAAGATTTTCTCCAAATTCCGTACAGCTAGCTAAGAACCTTCTAGCAGCAGTCAGATTTGTTAACACATTTCTGGGATATTCATTTTCGAAAAGAATCAGCAAGACCCTTCTCCTTCTCCCATGGTGATATCTGAGCTTTGCAGGATTACACAGTAGCTTCCACAGCCATTATGGGAAAAGTGAGTACCAGTATTCCTGGTAGCAATGTTAGAAGAATTAAAATGTATGTTTCTTTGTATTCACAGAGTGCTTTTCACCCAGAATTATTACAGTTCAAACACTGCAATCATTCTGTTCCCATCTAAGACATGGCCTACAGTGGGCTGCTCAAAAACTGTTATTAAATAATAAAGAAAACAAGACAGATTAGGGCACACCCTAGCACAGCTCAATGGAGTTCTTTTAAATATTTACCCCACAGAATCACAATCCAGATTGCAAAGGCAGAACTGAAAGTATTGCAGATCTCTAGGCCACAAGGTTTTAAAATGCAAACTTCCACACAAAGCAAATGACTTTTAAATGATGGTGTTTAAAATGAAACTTGCATTCAGAATTTCAGGGACAATTCCCCAAAACTAAGCTAAGTCTTTTCCACAAAAACTATCAATTCTTGCACACCACCACTTATGCTCAGGGACTGACATTCAATTAGATGAAATAATTCTCTAATGCTCACAGTTTAACATAAGAACTGTCATATTGTCTCTCTTCTAGTGAATATCCCATAAAAATATTTTTTCTCAATTATTCATTAATCACAGCTGTGCTGAAGGGCTCACACTTGAAAGTAAAGGGGGATATTTTCCTTCAAATCAATGACCTGTGTGAACTTAAAATATGTAAATGTATTTTATGCAGAAGTTCAGGAATTTTGTGGAATATTTCCATTCTCACAGGAAAGAACTGCTTCCCCTTGCTACATCTGTAAACTCACAAAGCAGAAGGGGTATGTGTCACACGAGTCTAAATGTGTGGAACACCACGTGCACATATGATGTGTGTAGGATGGGTTGAGATTTATGTCCCTCATACAGCAGAATTATTTGGGTCACTGTTTGGGTCATGGACTATTTGTCCAGAATTTCTAGGTGGTTTTGATCTGCCAAAAGGCTGACAATCCAGTGGAACCAAGGCATAGGTACAAGAGAATGGGGAGGTAATTGCTGACTCAGAAACCGTCTCGAGACGCAGCCTGCCCAGAGCTGCCCACGTGTCCGGCAGCTCTCCACAGCCCTGCTCTAAGCTCTTCCACAGCTGCCCGTATCTAGGTAGCATCAGAGGATGTGCCTACCACACCGAGTCCTCTCCCTCCTCTGCATCCTCTCTTCCCCAACAGTAGATTGTGTCACCTGCATCGGATGGCTTAAACCCAGCTACGAATGAGAGAGGTTATTTGCTCTTGGATGGATGAAACAGAAAGGGCAAAACAAAACTTTCATTTGCCTCATTGTTTCTTTCTATGTGAACCTGTTGTCCGGCCTTTTCCTTTTGTCTCGAGGTGGCTTCCTCCAGGAACATTTAATCACAGCGAATGCTGTCTCTCAGGAGACCAGAAACTGAGCTTTAAGAGGTTCAGGGAAACAGTACGTGCATATAAGATTTCACTGTCATTGTTCAATTTGTGCTGTTCAGGATATTAATTTAATTTTAGATGCTTCACCACAGTCAGGGAAAAAAAACCAAACTCCCTCATAATTAAATTATGATAGCAAAAGCATCTAATGTGCAGCAAACGGAATTGCATTTTGCTTACTTTCAACTAAATTAACACTTAGATCTCTGAAAATTAAGAGGTGTGTTATTCAACACATCACCAATGTAAATCCTGCTTAATAGTGATATTTTGATTATGTTTTTCTAAATCAAGTCTGGTTGAATGGCAATATGACAATAGTATTTGACAATGACAATAGCATTTGCCTGAGAACTAAACTCAGTCTTAAATGACATTTACATTTATTCCTCTGTAAAAATACGTTATTTTAATTAAACAGACACACCAATTCATTCTGCTGTATGAAATGATTTTCTAAATTGGACCCAAGATAAAAATTGCCTTACTGATAGCAAAGTCAGAGCTTGCGAAATTTCTACACCTGGTTAAGAAACTGAGTTGAAATGTGCAAACTTGCTGTTGAGCAGCACTGCACAGAAGGCACTGCTGGTCTGGACCCCTCCTTAGCTCCATCAGTGTAAAAATGGACAAGTTTGTCTTCAAAGACAGCGTCGATGCCCTGAGAGCAGCTTGGGGATGACAGGCTCCCCCTGCGCTGTGTCACCCCACAGGTCCTGGCTGCCCAAGCCCAGCCCAATTCCATGGTGGGGCTGACCTCATCTGCTGCACCAGCTTACCTGTCTTGCCCACCAGTGGCAGCCCCACTCCTGCTGCTGACAGGGAGGATCGGAGGGGAAGCTGGAAATGTGGGTTGGGTTGCAGATGAGGTGTGGTGGGACAACAGACCCAGCCCCATGTTTGCAGAAGGAGGGCAGCAGTGACAGAGAAGTTGGGACCATACCAATACTTTCAATCACAGAATTGTCTGGATTGGAAAAGACCTTTAAAATCATAATGTCTAATCATTAACCTCACACTGACAAGTCTTCAACTAAACCATGTCCCTCAGCACTATGTCTACACGACTCTTAAATACCTCCAGGGATGGGGACTCCACCACTGCCCTGGGCAACCCCTTCCAATGCCTGAGGACCCTTTCAGGAAAGAAATTCTTCCTCATATCCAATCTAAACTGTCCTTGGTGCAACTTGAGGTCATTTCCTCTTGTCCTATCACTTGTTACTTGTTTGAACAGTCTGACCCCCACCTCTCTACACCCTCCTTTCAGGTAGTTGTAGAGAAAGGTAAGGTCTCCCCTGAGCCTCCTTTTCTCCAAGCTAAACAATCCCAGTTCCCTCAGCTGCTCCTCATAAGACTTGTGCTCTAGACACTTCACCAGCTTTGTTGCCCTTCTCTGGACACAGTTGAGCACCTTAATGTTCCTCCTGTAGTGAGGGGCCCAAGAATGGGTCTGAGAAGAAAGGCATCATGTACCAATATCAAATTGGAGGAAATTAGTCTGAAAATCATGTGGACTTGACTAAAAGTTGCAGTAATCTGGGAAGAGGGTAAAGGATTGAGCTTAGATACGCTGCTCAAGAAGGTGAAAAGTGCAGAGATGGCTTGAATGTGTGACTAAATTAAAAGGCTTGAGAGATAAAAGGTGATGTGGGGCTGAAGGCACTGGAATGATCCTGATGACAGGAGAGATGCTGGGAAAGGCACGCATCTGTGCTGGTTTGTTACGATACAGGCTATTTATAACTAGGGGGAAAAGAAGGAATGAAAATTACTGTTAGTACTAAAACCATGACTCTTGTGAAACTTCCAGCTAAGCAAGGTTGTGCCTCTTATCTGGTTGGGTTACCTGACCTGCTGAAGGATCAGCTGGATCCTTGAACACATATTTTTACTTTGAAATTCTGAACACTTGCACATAAAGAAACAGCCATCCGCTACTGGTGGAAAACCACAGCGCTTTCATCCAAGCACTGAATAGTGACTTAAGTCACTAAGCAAAATGGGAAGCCTTGGAGAATCTGTACAGTTAAAACTTTCAGAAAGTTTTGTATGTTGCCAGTATCAAATGTTTGGGATGATAACAACCAAGGGAATAGAGATCAAAACATTTGTTTATTTTTTCATTTTGCTTGTTTTGTACACCTGCCAGTGTCAGGTACTTTCCCTTCCGCTATGTCCACTGTTCAGTTACTTACACTCTCTGTTCAAAACCGCATCTGATTGATTAACTGAGAGCAGAGAGCAGTTCTGTTAACACATCCACATGCCTTTGCAAACCAGAGATTTTTCTAACAGAAGTACAGAGTAATTATTCACAGACTGAAGTAGAAGCCAGCAATCACAAAACCTCTTACAAACTAGAGAATGAGCTGCAAAACCCATGCAAATTGCAAGGGACCTTAGGACAAATAGTTTTAGTTGTAATCATAGCCTGATTTTGCTGAATTACTTTCAATATTTTAAACATCCTTACATCAGTTTTATCTGACAAAACTTTAGTAAAATTAAATACTGATCTTCAAATCTTAAAAACAAATGCCATACAGAAGGACAAGAAGGAAAGTGACACTCAAAAACAATTCCAACATAAGGTGTTGGAGGAATGTATCAGTTGGGATTAAGTAATAGTGGCTAAGACCACCTCAGGTGCAACTTCCTAAGAAACTGATTTCCCTGTTTCCCAACCCAAATGGAAAACAAAAGCCAGAAAAAAAAAAATTCAAATCTAACAAAACCATGGATTTGTCAGGAAGGAGAACACCTTGTTTTTGAGTATTTGAAATGTTTCTAAATCGGAATAAATTTAGTAATGCAATGTCCTGTCAAAAGAATTAAGCAAGTTGGTTTTCACTCTTTCATTTTCTGCTTTTTTAGCTGAAACCATCTAAGGGAACATCCACTTGCTTTTAAAGTATTCTGATGAAATCCAAATGTTAATAAATATTTTCTGGAGATGATTTTGATTGCTGCAAGAGCTCTATTTAGCTTTTTCACAAAGCTTCTTTTATAAGGTCAGCCAGTCTCTTGAAGGCCTGCAATGACAGAAATATGGTTCATGTTTATATTCCAGCATTACTTAAACAGGCAACACACCAGACCTGCAAAGCTACTAAAACTACCCTAACCATATACAAACTCAGTATTTTATACTGCAAAATTCTGCTGGTATTTTCCTTTTCTAACAACATGTATGGGCTTTGACTGGACAAAGCTCCTACTTCTCTCACAGAAAATAAAATGCAGATTTTTCTGAAACAGAAAAATACATATATTGATGTTCAAAGGTTGCTCAGAGTTCAGATGCGACTAAACAATTATACTTTTAATACAACTACTGATCCCTGGAAGAGTATCTCTTTTAACTTAGCATATGGGCCTAGAGGCTCCAGATGTGAAAAAAAAAGGAGAAAAGTTGAGTGGGGAAGCATATAAAAGATACTGTTAGACTGTCAATAATATGGTTATGAATTACTTTTACAAAGAAGAAGGAAGAAATAGAAGAAATACATAAGAAGAAAGAAAGGCAAGAGAAGCACTTATCTGTTACAAACCTTCACCACTGAATGAAAGTACAACTACAAATACTGAACTGTTTCAAGTACCTAAATCAAATGAGTACTAAATTAGCACAAATAAATGTCTCCTATCTTCCCACTGATTTTACAGAAGCAGCCAAATAACATCCAAAATGTTCCTCAAATACATAGAAGATTAGTTCCTGAGAAATGAAATATGACATATATGTCAATTATATGAAAGAAACACAATATTCTTCCTTACAAAGGATTGACAACACACACACACAAAAGAAAATAGGTAATTCAATCTCTGGAATAGAAAGTCTGGAAAAAAAAAAAGATATGTGATGGCTGCTAATGCTAAAGCAAATAGCAAAACTTACTCTGACTTCAGTAAAGCCTGTATGAATAATGCCTGGGAGTATTAAGCGTGAGACTCTACATGTATGAGATACACTGAAAAAACTTAAGTGGTCCTAAAAATTTGATACCTTTCATGTCATTTGAGTATGAGTATCTTGTCTAAGCAACAATTAATACTGCTTCAAAAGTACTGCTTAATCATTTAAGTACTAAAAAAACCTACACTAACATTCAAGAAAACATGTAAGGAAAAGTAAGTAAAAACAAGGGAGCATTATTATGTGAGAAACTGTCTTGATAAGAATGTAAAAAAAATAAATCTCACTTACTAGATCCATCTGGGCTGGAGAAGACAGAGAGAAGGAAGCTCTGACATAAGAACTGGGCTCTGAACTATCGATATTAAATGCTCCTCCAGGAACCAGTAACACCTAAGAAAAGATGATTAGCCACCCAGTTATCACCACTTCTACACTTTTAAAACACTATGTTAAATTAAACTTGAGAAGGCTCACTGCTGAAACACTGGTATGAGAACACAGTGTCAGAACATGGCATAATACGTTTTGTCTTTTCAAAATGAGAAGCCAAAAATATGTGACCTGGAATAAGAATTTTCATAAGAAAATCAAAGGGCTCTTAGGTTTTGGTTACCTGGGTTGGTGGGTTACCAGGTCTGGCTTATCATCATAATGTCTAGAAGCACCAGTGAGGTGGGACGTAGTTTACTCAGTACACAGTGCTGGCTCTTACAAATTGTAGAAATAAAATCACACTTAATTTCTCTTATTAAAAAGATACAGTGGACAACCATCATTCATATAGGTACATATATTAATATTAGAGATATACATGTTGTGTACATGACATGCTGTACTATAGGTTATAATGGTTTAAATTTAAGTAAGCTGATTAAATATCAACATCTGAATACTGACATGAAAACATTTTATTAATGAGTCACTATGTGACAATGTCTGACTTGCAGGCTCAATGTTGGTGCACAGCAAGTTCCCCTGGTTTTTTATGTGTGCGCATATGTGCGGATAAATGTGGTAAATTCATTTTATCCTTCCCTCATTTCATTTTAACACCATAAGCCATTAAACCATAGGTCATACTTCTTTCTGCAAAGCTTTTTCCATGATCAACTGCTGTGTATCAGAAATGCCCTTAATTTTGATCCATAAGAACATGCCAGCAGCAGGAGGATACCATTCTGCCAAGTCTGGAGGGAGAAAGAGAAAAGAAGGGAATCAAGAAAGAAACTTCTGCCCCACCTTTAACTGATACACCACTGATTCAGAGATATTGTAGATTTGTTGCTCCAATGAACTCAAAGGGAATGTGGGCCACAGAGCCAGGATACCACTTGCCAAATTTAAAGTACCCCTAATCAAATCTGTGTGGGCTTACTGCACTTGTGCTGGTACCCTCAATAGTTCTTTGTGAAAGTGCTTGCTCTGAGTTACAGAAATCCCAAACATTAACAAACTATATTTGTTGATTACTTTCAGATCAAGTAAACAATGTAAAATAATTTTTCTGATGCAGCTTCTCTTAATATCACATTGACTATCAGTATGATCTAAAGTGTAGCAAAGCACAAAACCATTTTTCATTAAGTTACAATGATTATAGATTTTCCCTCAAAGAAAAGGAGAGCCTAGGAGTTATGAGAAAGATGGGAAGACTTCCAGAGGATTTATGTCTTATATTATATTTGCAGACTTACTGTATACCTTTTGTTTACCTAAAGTTCTTTATCTGGTTTTGAACATACTTTTGAAGAAACTATATATTTGACTTGACATCTTCTCCAGCTCATCTTTGATATATTTAACCATTATTATCTACAAAATAAATGTCTGTCTTCTATAATATTATGGCTCCTATTACGAGAAAACATGAAGACGCTGTAGTCTTTTGCATGAATATATTCTCACAATACACTTTAAGGTATCTCAGTGCTATTACACTGTTTTGATACTTGAGGATTTGAGACAAAGAGGGCCTACCTAGGTCAACAACCCATGGTTGTTCAGAGCCATGTAGAAAAAGAAGAATTACTTCATATCTAAAAACCTGGAATTAGCACAAGTAAGTACATTAAGGATTGTGTGGTGCCCAAGTATCCATGTCCCATGGAAGTATCACCTAAGGTAGGTGGGAAGCTCTTAAGCAGTTATTGCTGATTCCACTTAGACTGACAAAAAGGAGTGAGTCACTAACTGTAATTGCATTATTGTTGATCAAATTCTTTGTGTGCTCCATAATTAACCACAAAAGGGGACATCTGAAATTGACTTCTGACAAAAAAAATATTATCACTACTGCCATATTGATTGTTTATATCTTCTTTTAAATTAAGGGCACTAAATCTTTCTATTTCAGACAGAGGTTTTCAAGGCAGATATTTTAAATGTAAAAAAGTGTAAGAACATAACGGAATGAAATATATGCTCTTTGTAAAGCTGCTTTATACAGTAATGTGGTGAGATTTTTTCTCCTCACCATCTCCTTGTCCCACCAGAAAAGCATGAAAACAGCAGCACTAGATAATCTGTCCTAAGCTTAATATTTAATGTCATTGATTTGCTTATAGCACTTGCCTGTCACTTCAATCAAGAGAGGAACTTTAGTGATTTTTCTTGAACACAAAGATGATAAATAGCCAGAAAAAAATCTAAGTAATTAGCTGTGCTGCAGTCACTGACCTTTTAACCACCTGTCAGCAGCAATGAGCATTGCATCCCGCTGGGTCCTGTAGAACTCCACCACTCTGAAAGTAAATTATCAATTCAAAGTCATGATCCCATAGCACTTCAGAGTCCATTTGTTTCCAAAGGCAGAAACAAAGCTTTTCTACTTGAACAACCTAAGCACACATTTAATGGAAATATGAGCATATCCTGATGGGCACAATACAGTACACTGTGTGTGTGAAACTCTGTACATGTACCAGAGAAGTCTTGAATGCTTCAGTGTGTCTCCAACAAAGCACTGATCAACCAGACAGAGGAAGTGCCTGTGTGGCTGTTTCTTAAGCTTTACATATGCCATGGAAACTCTTTATATTATATCCATTCTGTCTATTATATCAGCGCATACAAGCCCTGTTATCACTATTTACCACACAAAACAGGCATGCTGAAGAAAATGAAGGTCTTACATATATATGCAAAAGCATAGACTTGGTATTTGTGTATTTGGGTTGAATTTGTGTAATAGGTACACAAGGAAATTACACTTCACAAGGTAAAAAAGCAAATCATATGATAAACCTGTCATAACTATTTGACAGCTTTCCCTTTTCTAAGACTTTGAACCTATCTCCTTCACACTTGAAGAAAAAATTTCAAATAATTCAATCTCTTACTGGGGAAAATGAGCCTAACCCAAGTTGCAACATGGACAAGTCTCAGCAGTGGCTTTTGTTGACATAAAATGAGACAGCTGTGATTCTGCTACAGGAGACACAAAAGAAATGCCTGATACAGAGTCCATAAATCAGATGCAAATGTGTTCCAATCTCTGTAGAGAAACTATACTTAATAATTGCATAATTTTACACTGAGGGTTTTTTTTTTTTATACTCTCTGAACTGATAGCTGGATGTGTTTTATTACACCTGATAGACAAACACTAACACCACCAAAGGCTTATATAGTTTTGGGACTCAGCATATACCAGTTGGTACATTCTGCATGAAATGGGAAATCTCAATTGCACAGTTTTTACCAAATCAAAAATTCTGTTGCAAGATTTTTGCCTTTCTGTTATAAATTTACTTTCATGTTGGAATGAAATTATAAGTGTTAGTGAAACAAGACTTCAACAAAAATGCAGCTGTTCCAATCAATAAGCCAGCTCCTACTCAAAAGCATGATCTAACAAGTCAACCTTGTCCAAATGAAATCACCTGGAAGACATTGCAATCAGCTGTTGGGCCTCATCAATAAGTCACCTGACAACTAAGTCTAGAAGGTTATAAAGGGATGCAACTACCATATTGTAGAACCATCATCATTAGTCAAGCAGAAGAGCAGCCTTCTAGCTTGAGCAAAGATGTCTTTTGGCCTACAAGAAGGTAAGTGAAGAGATGTGTTTAGGATATATTTTTTTCTAACTGATGAAAGTTGAGCTAAAGCGTGGTCCAAGTTTCCCTGCAAAACTTATCTTTGTGCTCTCATATTTTAAAAAACAAGGCAAAGCCAGAAATGGTGTGTCTGTTCTGCTTTTTTTTTTTTTTAATATTGGTGTTTACGATATGGACAACAGGGAGGTGCTGAGGGGACAGAAGTGGCTGTTAAGGTCAGATAGAAGAACTTTTTCCATGCTTTGCTCACATTCCTGTTATAAGCCTAGACAGAGTGTAGTACACTACCCACTGAAGTAGGAAGCTTGGGGTTCTAATGGCATCTAGGCATGGCACCTGAAATGAAGCACGGACATTCAAGAGAAACTATACTCCTCCAGCATAATAAATGAAAACCAAATGTGCATCAGTCAATATATAAGAAATGCCTTGCTGAGTTAGACCTTAGCCCAGTGCTCTGTCTCCAAAAGTAGTGATAAGAAGCAATGCTTAGTAAGGGTAGGTGAACCTCACTACTCTCTGCAGGTCTTTCCATCAGCATCCACAATCATTGTATTAAGGGTTTTTGAGGGTGAATCCCTGCTACGTTAGTGAGGCAAGAACTCCGTTGACAGAGGCTATGCTGATTCTTTCTCAACAGATTATGTGCGCAGTGATACTGGCCTTTGCTTTAGACCCTACCACTTTAGCAGGGATGAAAACCTTATTCACTGACTTGGAGCTCCCAGCATCATCTTGAGCTCCCTTCAGGTGGGAGCTGCATAATGACTGTGCCAGTGGACTGCCAAATTGTTGGCCTGTAGTGGTAGCTTACGTGCCCTGACCTGTATGTCTGCAACTTCATGCTGAGCTCCTTCAGGTCTCTTGTGTAAGTACTGTCAGTCTTAGTGACACTGCTTTTCCATTTGGCCTAATAGCGATGCACTTCCTCTGACCTGTTCACTGCAAAGAATGCTTTATGTAGGTAACAAGAAGCAGAATGACAGATGATGAGATTCAGCATATGACATGACCCTACCTGTCTATATGCTCCAAGAAACCCTTTTCTCCCCATTGCTGAAGCAGCTGTGATATCATAATCTAAAGAAATAAAACACATCATCAATACCATATTTTAACAGGACTGTTCTGCAATCATCAAAAGATCTATAATCTGATGCATTATTCAAATTTCCACACAAGCAAGAAATTGTGTGCGAGGTCTCTTGGAGCCCTTTATAAACAGAGGTGGCAACAGTAAGAGGCTGTTGTAGTCTGCGTTACTGCTGTCTCCAAGGGTCGTGGCAGTGTTTGGAAGTTGGAGTAGGGGAGAGAGAAGAATGGATGGAGAGCTAAATGTGGTAATCGGGGAGAAAAAGGAAGCGATGTCATACTGCTTTACCTTCCTGACCATGTCAGCCCCTCTGCTTTAATACTGCCTCTATGACAAACTAATGGAGCTGATAGATGGAAGCCGTATCTAGATATGCTCAGTTTGTCCTTTCTTTATTACTAACTACAAAGTGGCTGCAGCTGGCAGCCTGCTTTGTAATGTCCCTGTGGACTGCCCATGTTGTTCTAATTACAAAGTAGAATGAAAAATAGAAAAAAAACTAAGTGCTTCCAACGTGTGCTTTACATTGAGGATTTTCAAGTGAACCTACTAGCAAGAGATATAAAGTATTTTAAGTCTTGATTTTTGAAACCAGAGGGTTAAGGACATATTAGCTGTACTTTCCATGTGCTGAGACACCCTCTAGCTTTGGCTATAATTTCTATGGCGGTCTCTCTTCCTTTGGCAGGACTGACAATGTATGTGCTTATTGTAAATGAAACTGCAAAAGTGCAAAGCTGCTTGTTTGTGGTTTCTTATGACTTGGAATATGTTATCTTTTCTAAATGCAATTCAGTTGGCAGTTTGGTACTTGCCTGAGTGAAAGTGCTGGTGTGCATTGTTGAAACCTGAATGTGTAGAATAACTCTGTCAATAAGAGGCTTGGGACCTGTCAGAAAACCTATTCTTAACCTAGGGGAAAAAAAGAAAAAAGTTACAGAAATGAAATGTACTAATACTTTGTGTGAGTTATAGTTTAACTTATAACTGGGAAAATGTGTAACCATTCCATTTATATTGTAAGGATCTTCTGTGCATTTCAGTTTATCTGTATCTTAATACTGCCCTAAGCCACAGACTTATGCAGCTTATAAACTGAGTATCAAAGTAATGAAATAAAAACATTTAAAGGTTTTTAATGCTTATAACAGCTTCTTATTTCTGAGACTTCAGGACATATCCCACATTTGTAAGCTTCCTCTGAAATGATAAAGATTACATGAATCAAAGGGAAGGAAAGAAAGGTTTTCACATAATGAAACATCATGAATGCTCAGGCTTTATGAAAAACAGATGGGAAGTGGCAAACAGCTTTACTCTTTCACTCTCAATACTGCAGAATAAATGGAATTTAGACTGATAAATTAGATTCTTATTCATGCTTCAATTCTTATTGACTCATCTTTACAGATTGGAGTTTTTCTCTGAAGTAGAACTAGTAAGCTCATATGTATCTTTGACAAAGATAAAATTGCATCATGCCTTCTTGCAGTATCGCTTCTGAAAGTGCAATCACACTTGGCATCATGTTGTCTCCTTACTTTCTCAGGGATGGGGTTATAATCCACTAGCTGCCAGTGCAGAATTCACATTACTTTCTTATATCTATTAGAATAATAAACAAAAGCAAGTTAAAAATCAAATATGTTGACTTCTGTGAAATGGAAAACAGCCAGCTTAGTTTTTTTCAGGCAGGTGGAAACAACGTGAAAGAACAGTAAAGCTAGAAGACAAGAGATCAGTATAACCCTATGAATAGCTTGTGGAGAATGATGCCATAATTTCTCTTCACAGAATCACAGAATGTTGGGGATTGGAAGGGACCTCAAAAGATCATCTAGTCCAATCCCCCTGCCGGAGCAGGAACCTAAATGAGATCACACACGAAGGTGTCCAGGCAGGTTTGGAATGTCTCCAGAGAAGGAGACTCCACAACCTCCCTGGGCAGCCTGTTCCAGGGCTCTGTCACCCTCACTGTAAAGAAGTTTTTTTCTCAAGTTTAAGAGGAACCTCCTGTGTTCCAGCTTACACCCACTGCCCCTTGTCCTATCATTGGGCATCACTGACAAGAGCCTGGCTCCATCCTCCTGACATTTGCCCATAACATATTTATAAACATTAATGAGGTCTCCCCTCAGCCTCCTCTTCTCCAAGCTAAAGAGACCCAGCTCCCTCAGCCTTTCCCCATAAGGGAGATGCTCCACTCCCTTAATCATCTCTTCTGTATTACAAGTTCAGGGAGTCTGCAGGAATGGTAAGAGATAGGAGAAATGGAAAAAGAAAAGAGAAAAAGTCCTAGGAGTTCCAGGAACAGAGCTGGAATCCAGCATCTGTCTTTCTGCCCATGTGGTGTCTGCAAGAATGGGCTGCCTGGGGAGAGTGGCTTAAATATCGGTATCAGAAGAAAAACAGAATTAAGAGTTAAATGTCTGCCAATGGATGACATGAAAAGTGAGTGGACTGAGAAAAGCTGTGGATCCAAAAGTACATTCCAGAAATGGACAGGTATTAGATGAAAAAACACTGACATGTCTGATAATTTTGTATGAAGTCTTGTGCCTTAACTGAGCAGGCAGTGATGAGCAGTCTGAAGTTGGCCTTACCCAGATGAGAGAATTTTAGAGAAAGAGTCAGTCCTGATAACTCGGCCATCCACATCCATTGAGAGGAAAGTTGGAGCCCATGGCTTGGAAGAAAAATAAAAAATAAAATTCAAGTTGCTAGTAAGGATTATGGTGCAATTATTTTCTTTACTATGAAGACATAATTAATTTCTTAAAGAAATATTTTTATAGTAAATATTTTACAAATGTGTATTCCAAGGAAAAAAAACACAGTAACTTGTTGACAAGTGATTGTTTAGGCTACCTATCTGAGATATGATTACAATATTCTATGAAAGTCATCAAGAAACCAGCCTTGTTATTTTTTGATGCTTAGCCCACTGTTCAGCATACAAGTGCTCAGTTCAAGTTTTGGTATGATACCATAATTAGGGGAGAAAAATAATTATTTCTCTGCCAAGTTTTTTTTTAATGGAGTAAACAGATATTGTAATTTCTAAGATGGGGCCCTGTAGCCGTTAGCTGTATCTTAAAAAAGGACATCAGAAGATATGACCAAGTTTTGAAGATCCAAGTTCAGCATGCTTTTTCCTTATCAAGAGTTCTACTTTTACACCTTCTCCCCTTACACTCTCTAACAAAGCTATACAATGCCATTCAATGAATAAGTGAGGCAGTTTTACTGCTTCCTCCCCTTAAAACATTTCAAAACAAAATGTACTAAACTTTAGCTTCTACCAATGTTTTACTGGTTTATAAAACTAGTTTTTATTCCTTAAGTTAAGTACTTCGGCAGACTGTGCAACTGTAGATCAATGTGTGAAGGCAGGTCAACACTCAATTGTTACCCATTTGGGGAAAATTTACATGAAGGTGGGAAGCTTCATATCCAGTACTACATCCTGTGGTATCTGGGAGAACTTTCTCGGGTTCTCCAAAAGACAAGGGGTAAAAATGGGATATAGTAGACTGGGAATAGGCAATCTTCCACTGAATGAAAGAAGAGACAGGGCTGAAAACAATGTTAAGAGGCTGCTATTTTCAAGTGCTGCTTCAGTAGCATACTTGTTTTGCTCTGGAGGCAGTCCTTGCCGCCATTTTCTAACTAAAGGAAATTCTGCTATGTATAAAGCTTGAGGAATTTGAACCACTGGTTAACAGGACTGAAGCAATAAAATGCCACAAAGAGGACAACAACTGAAAGTAGCATAAGACTGACAGACCTACAACTACCTTGGTAGGACATGAAGGAGCACGCAGGAAGATCAAAATTTAGTTTTCTCCTGGATCAGAAAAGAAGGTGTTACTGCGGAGTATGGAAGACACATTACCTTTTCAAACTGAAGAAAGTAGTAAGGATCATCTTCTATTATGAGGAAATCATATTTTCTTGCAAGCTAAATAAATGAATAAAAAAAGATTCGTTAAAATAGAAAGACAGTAAATTCAGCTTTTCCTATGCCCCGGGCCTGTTACCAGGACCATATTATGATCCTATAGATTGCTCATTCACTACATACAAGGCCCTATCAAAATGCTTAATTTAGACATCAAGCAATTATAAGAGTAACATGGTACCTGCAGTACAAGGACACATGTATGTAACTGAGGATGTGTTCCAGGTAGCATTCAAACTGTGCAGAAAACTTGTAAGAAATCCAGTTTGAAGCCCATGGCAAAGATACCAGCCTGCAATGGGCTACTACTGCAAAACCAATTTATCTAATGCATGGTCTGCTTCTGAAGAGCTGTCATGAAAGAGGTTCTGCTAGAAACAAGTTCTAGGAGGGATGTCTACTGGACCAATCACAGGCCTAAATATTACACATGATGTATCCTCAGCTGAAGTAAGACTGACATTTAACCATTCTGACCTATAAGGTTGTCCTGGTTTTGCTAGGATAGAGTTAATTCTCTTCTTAGTAGCTAGAATAGCTGTGTTTGGGTTTCAGTATGGGATTTGTTATGGGAAGAATGTTGACAAAGTAGTAATGTTTTTAGTTGCTGCTGGAAGTCCAGCAGCACTATTTACAGACT
>NW_010288043.1:19086-25555 GCF_000700745.2 Antrostomus carolinensis
ACTCATTTTTTTTTTTTTTTTTTTTATATATATATATATAATTATTATCACTGCTATCATTACTATTTTAAGTTTATTTTATTCCAACTATTGAATTCTTCTTATCTCAAGATAAGTCTCCTTACCTTTATCCCTCCCATTCTCTCCCCTATTTCCTGGGTGGGGGGGCAGTGTGAGCAGCTGTGTGGTGTTTGGCTGCCAGACAAGTTAAACTACTACGACAAGGCCCCAGCTACATACCTGGTAAATCTCCTTCTTGCGCTCTGTGGTAAGAGAGTTTCCAGTTGGGTTACAGCCATTTGGAATAGTGTACAGGAATTTGGGGAGGTGGTGACTATGG
Source organism: Antrostomus carolinensis (assembly GCF_000700745.2). Classification (NCBI taxonomy): domain Eukaryota; kingdom Metazoa; phylum Chordata; class Aves; order Caprimulgiformes; family Caprimulgidae; genus Antrostomus; species Antrostomus carolinensis. The sequence continues at coordinate 19,427 of NW_010288043.1, forward strand.
TTTTTTACATCTTCTGAGCTCCAAGTAGATAGAATTTCTTTTAGAGCTTTTGGAATAATGCCATGTTGGTCACTAGGAACGTTAATTATGTTACAACCCAAAGGTCTCAGCTGTTGATAGGAAGAACAAAACTGTCATAATCCTGTAATCCAAAGGTCTTCCTTTTGTTGTTGGCATTGTAAGATTTAAGATTTCAGTGATACACAGTATTTGACTTTGGAGCTATCTCAAACTCCATTTACTTGTGATTCAAAAGAAAGTTTGCCTGAAAGTGCTGTGAAACTTACCGCATTACTATTTGCCCTTTTGAGCCAACTGAGAAGAAACGGGCAGCTCTTATGTCCAATTGCTCTTTTCTAGGAAATCACACATGGTTTTGCAAGCAGAAAGGGATTTTGTGAATTTTAATTTTTCTCTCAGAACTCCTCATGCTTACAGACAGTAAGTTTATAGCATCTTCATTTCCTACTGACAATTTACACCCCACTTCAGTGGAAGTGCCAGAACTATAAGCTACTCTTCACTGACAAAGGGCAAAGAATTTGTTCTCAACAGATATATTCAGCCATACAAGGGAGAATGAAATGATGCTACTGCAATGACATGTTGACAGCAGCATGAAAAAATATAGGTAAAATACCAACAAAAAGCAAGCTGTCTCCCCCTGTGGAATTTCAATTTGTACCATATAGTGTTCTGCATTTTTAAGTAAAAATGCAAGCTGATGCATTGTCAAAATATATTTCTAACAACGTATACTCAATTAGACAAGATATACTAAAACCTAGCACAGCAAACAACAACAAAACTCCTTTTGATGCAAGGAGAGACTAGACTGAAATTGTGGTGTATTACCTATCCTAACCCTTTTTACATACAGTTCTCATGCATTTTGAACTGACATGTAAATACATACTAATGAAATTATTTTTGGAAGTAAACTTTGCTATTTCTGATAGTTCTTACTAACTCATACCTTCATACTCATATATGGATGTTTCAGGCCTATTCCAACTTTATACTTTTTATAGCTATGGTATAATCAGATTGTTAAAGACTTCAGAAGAACATGGTGACTTGTTGAAATAGCCACTTGTTATAAATTTTATTCAACCTGACTAGGTTGTGATGGCTTTCCCTCTAATCCCAAATGTAACCTTAGCCCTTGAATGAACTAGGATTTGGAAGAGGAACTTCTGTTGGGTTAATATCTTTTATAGACCTTTTAGTAAAAAAGCTTCTATGAACTAGTATTTATGAACTTAACTGGACTAACAATAAAAACTTGATGCTTAGAGATGTTTTTTACAGTAAATGCAGTGTATATAAAGCTGCAGATCAGGTACTAAATTGCTGTTTACTTCAAATTTTGTTTAACATTTTGTAGCTAAAAAATACTTACGGCTGCTAGTGTTCCAGAGTATGTAGGTGCATCCAAAAGGATGTTGTCCCCAGGATTAATGAGCATTTCAAATACCTGTGAAAGAGTCTGTTTTAGAAAGATTGTGCCATTCTTGCACGCATGCTTCATACTGCTGTTGTCTTAGTAGAATTAAAAATCTTGATTAGATATTAGTAATTCCCTGACCATTTAATTATACTGTCTCAGAAAAGGAATGAAGAGATTAAAAAAAATCTGCTTTAGAGCCAAATGAAGCCAGGTCACCAGCCAGATAATAGGGAAAAAATTCTATCAGACAATAGAAACAGTGCTTCAGTTACAGAAAGGATCAACTAAGCAGCAGGGAGTAGGGGTAATTATTTAAGGAAGTCTAACAGAATTGAGTTATGGAAAAGCAAATAATGGACCTATGTACCTGTTACTGCAGTACTTGAGTAACATGAAATGTTACCTTATGGTATATTTTCTGACAGGCTCTTTGGTTTACCTGAACATTCATGCAGTCCTGACAGATTAGACTGCTGCACCAGTTTTATTTCAGTTCTTATTATCTTATATTGGTAATACCATGAGACGTATATTTAACAAACTACCCTGCATATAGTTATACAGTGGCATTTAGAGCAGAGTCTATCTGAACCCACGGAAGAATAAACATCTTTCTGAAAGATATGCTTTTAACATATGAAGCTTTTGGTCTTACTTTACACAAGCCTTCCTGGCTGCCGGTTGTGACACACACTTCCATTTGTCCTTGCTCAGGACTATAGTTGGCTGTGGGGGGATTATGTAGATTCTGCTGGAAATTCTTTAGCCAAGACAACAGCTCTGGAATCCTGCAACATGAATAAGATAAAGTGTATCTAACATATAGGCTGAAGTAGGCTGTTCCTTTAAATCACTGCCAAATCCAGCACACAGTCTGGAGTATCGAGTCACACAGATACACTTAAGTGCTGATTTTATGATCACTTTATCAAATGATGAAAATGAGATAAATGTTTCTTATGGAAAAGCAGAAGAGATGGGCACCTATTGTCCATACACCAAATTACCATACTGAAATCTGAGCAGAAATGATTTGCCAAGGATGGAATAGGGTTGGAGGCGGAACAATATCCACTCCTAGGAGTGCTTGTCCCATACTCAAATGTGGCAGTGACAAAGCTTGCAATGCTGCTAGTAAATGGCTACAGATAATAAGGATTTCTGAAACAGATTTTTCAAAAAATGTCTTGAGATCTTGTAGGATGTTCACAAATGGCTGGGTTCATTTGAAAATTCAGAAGAGTCTTAACTTCACTGCTAAAATGTCCTGAGTGCCCCTGTGGGTACCTAAGTATTTCTGCAAACCTGTCACAAGCCTGACTCGGTGCTGTCTGTTGGGGAGGTCACATAAGTGCTAAAGTAACTTAATGATATGTCATTTTTTAACTAAAATTTACAATGCTATAAATACCTCCATTCACTTACCACAAGTAGTACATACTGACTTTAATATATGGTACCAGATGAGAGCAAAAGAAATACTCCAGAATGTAGAAACTATGTACTGCAATGCAGTATCTTTTAATAAATACCTTATTGCAAAACACAGTTTTGGGACTCTGGATTCTCAAATATTAACAGCCAGGAAATGCCCTGGCTTAAGAATTACCAGTATTAGTGGGTTGTTTTTTTTTAATTAGTAATTGGCTCAAAACTTTCCACTTAAACTGAAATGTAAATAGTGAGGCAAACTGAAAGAAATTTAAACCTGTTTTTATAAAACAAGTTTTAAAAACACAGGTGAATTCATACAATAATAACAGGGTTTATGATCCTTTGATTCTAGTATCTTGAACTGCAAGCAGTGCTGACAGATACCCTGCTGAGGCTGAGTACTGCAGAGCTCTCTTCATCAGATCTTCCCCAATCTCAACAGCAGTTCCATGTCCAATGGCAACAGTAGCCTTCTTAAATGGAAAAACATTAGGGTTTGGTGCCCCTCCAGCCAGAGAGATGAGAGACGGAGGAGACTTCTGCATCAATTCAGCTGGAGTAAAAGGAAAAAATCTTGGTTACAATTTGATTATTGTAACACTGATCATATCCTTTAGTCAGTATATAATAATGATCCAGAGAAGTTTGTTCCATTCTTCTTATTTTTTTTTAACAGTCAGGAATTCAAAAGGAGGAGAATAATTATTTTTAAACTCACCTTTCTACTTGGATTAAACAGGCATTGGGGGTTGGAGGGGAGGCATGTGCAGGAGAGACCAAAGCAATTAAAAATTATATATAGCTTTTTTGTCTTACCTGGAATGTTCTACTATTATAAAAACTTTTTCTGTGACTGATGTCTTTTAAGCTTCAAGAATTTAAAATCTTAATGACCTTCTGTTTAGACTGACTTTGAATGATTTGCTTTGTTTTTTTTCAGTCTCGCTTTAGCTGATGTGGTGGTAGTGCAGCTACACTGATAATTACATCTATGATTATAGCTTTTCTGTAAAGGAGTGGGAATGTTTCTGGCAGTCCAGCTTTAGTAGCAGAGGCACTGTGTAAATAATTCAGTATGAAAAAAATGTTAACTCTTGCTTTAAAGTCACTATTTCACAATCAGATCCAATCCATGCAGCACAGACTGGACCTTAATCCAGCAAGGGCACTTCATTGCATTAATTCTAAGAGCTCACAATATGGCACTCATGCTGGCTTGACCCTTTTAAATCAGATATGAGAAGACAGATGATACCACATCTGGCTTAAAGCCTCCTGTTATCAAGTTTATATTCCACTACTTATTAGCAAACTTGAGCATGAGGAGTTAATTCTTATCAGTTCAGCAATATGGGTCATGTCTGTGACTGATAGAGAGATTTATGTTGTCATCAAAACTGCAGCCTCAATGTGTCTTTCTGCACAAGCTGTGCTACTTAATATTTGTGTTATGATGCATATCAATGTATCACTTGAAAAAGTATAGAGTCTGACTAGAGTGAATTAGTTGACTTAGCTGTACCTGTATGAAACATTTTAAGCAGAACAGCAAATGCCAACCCTTTACTGAGAGGAAACTGAACCCCGAAGGCTTAACTAGTGATATGTCTCATGCTCTGATTCTGTCAGGTCCCTGTAGGTTTCAACTGAGTAAACAAGTAGGCAGTTAACCTTTTCCATCTGTCACACAGAAGACTAAGTAACATGGTAGCCTAAAGATAGTGTAATGTAGAAAAGGAAAGTGTAGTAACACTGAGGGAGTGGATGTGGTGAGGAATTTATAGACGCTAACAGGACAGGGGAAAGCTAGCTAAGTGGAAAGAAACATTATGCTGGGACTGAATTTCAAGTCATTAGCAGTTGCTTGTTTCTGGACAACCAGCATAAATTCAGTAGCAAACGGTGACAAAAGGCCTGCTTCAGAGGCAGTAGCAGAGAATTTTTCGGACACATGTTGAAGTGACAATACTATTTCTTCTGTCTGGATGGGTTCCTGAAATGGTTCAAGGCTATTTCCTTTATTTTTCTTTATACCTGCTTGACATCCTAACTTGACAACAGTCAAAGCAGTTAACTGGCCTTGCTTGTCAGCTCACAGCATGGTTTTCTTTCAAGCCTTTTCAAGTGTTTAGCCATGACGCCAGCAAAGTCTAGAATACAGAATGATACCTTTCCAGGCAACCTGGAAAGAACAGGTGTATACTCACTCAGAAGTCTTATTGGAGATGCTTTTCTTGCTGCACTCACAGTGGTGATGAATCGAGAGTAATTCATATCTATGAGGAAAGAGCAATTAGTTGGACATAAAGCTCGAGAGGTGAAAAGGAACCCCTGTGCTTTTGGTATGTTCATCTCTCACAAATAATGCTTCCAACTTGCCATCTCCATAGATGTGCTCTATCATAAATTAAATGTCAATTTACTAATGTTAAAATCAGTGCTGGGATTTATCTTCCTTTTTAAATTCAGGGAAAAAGGTTTCTACTTCATATGCATGGGTTCTGTAACAGCCTCCCAGTGACACTGGCACAGTGAGATTAGGTCAAATGCTGCTGTTGGTCTGTGAACATGAAAAAGCCTTTCCCTCCCCCCTTTACTGCCAGCTGTGGAGTTTGAAAGGCAGATTACAAATGTGAGTATCTGACAGATCTTAAATACCCATCAGCTTTTTTTTAATGAGAATCCAGTTTTATTTAGCTGTATTAAGTACTGCATTTTAAGTGCTTTAATGACTGCAAGCCATCATTACAAGTCAAAACACTTGTCAAATTACAGGGTTTTTTTTTTTTTTAAGGAAGGATAATTTAGAATGTCTTTCTAAATGCTTCAGAGGAGTGTTTTTCTCCCTCTTCCCTGGTGCCGATGGATTCAGCGGACAGTGACCCGCAGTCCTGCGGGAAGCCTCAAGGCCTGTTCCCCCGGAAAGCTATCTGCTCCTTCCCAAGGAAGGAAAGCACTGGAATTAAATGACGGGCAAGGAGACCCTGACATTCTGACCACCACTTCCAAGTGTGCTCCTACTGAACTCGCAGAAAACGGTTCTCCAGCAACACAGATGTGCTGGCCCTTGTTAAAAATGATCTGTCGAGCACGACTGCTTAAAATTTCTCTCGTGCTTTCTGAAAATACCGTCCTTCACGCTCCTCACCCTCCAGCAGAAGCCCCGCAAGGCCCGGCCGTAGCGCTGTGGGCTGCACGCACAGCCCTGCGCCAGCGCTTCGGCCAAGGCTTCTGCAGTTCCTCCC
>NW_010288044.1:0-7683 GCF_000700745.2 Antrostomus carolinensis
TTCTGTGATTCTGTGATTCTGTGATCTTTAAAAATCTGATCCTAAAATGATCCTAAAGCCTTCATCCAAAGAAACCCTTGTTTTTGTCCCAAAGCTGTCTACAGGAATGACAGGCCGTAGATTTGCCATTGACAGTTGTTTAAATGGTTCCTTAACAGTGTTGTGCAATGACATTTCATCATGAATCGTGGTCTGAAGCAGCTACACAGACATTATTTGCAGAGTCAAAGCAGATGACAGCAAAGTGCTATCTAGCATTGCTGATTATTACTGTCTTTGCATGTTGATTTAATGGTAGAGAGAAATTAAGTGATTGAATGATGTTCACTCTATTTCTAATGATATGTGACATCTCCACATGCTTCCATGATCTGTAGCCATGAGGTATATCAGCAGTAAAGGAGATACGGGGTCTAAAGGAACCCAGACTGCCAGGACTCTTGTGGAGCTTTCTAGCCAGAAAAATGCTAACAGCTAGAGTCACCTTTGAAAACATTTATAACAGAGATCTAGATCTTACTGAAAGTCACAAAGAGCAACATGCTATTCACCAATTTAATCCAATTTATGTAATAGGAGCAAATAAAGGTTTCCACGTTTGTCTTAGGAAAACCCTCATAAATAGAGAGCGCTGTTAAATTGTTTAACCTTGCTACTAAATTGTAACCTTTAGTCTGAGGAGATAATTAAGCCCAAATCTAAAACACTTAGCTATTGTGTAAAGGGAGGTTGTTGACCATAAGTAAGTGTGTTGGGTCTAATTTTCCTGAATTCACTGTGGTAGTTGTGTATTAGACATAGGTCCCAATACAGCTCCAAGATCAGCACTCTGGATGCTTCATAAAGCAACTTGATCAGGAGTTAGCCACTCTCCCTGAAGCCTTTTTTGGTCATGACAGAAATCTAAATAACTACAAGGATCCTATGAAATACTCAGGACCAAAATTTAGATCCTATGCAAACTTGTGCACTGTATGGATTCAGAGGCCAGTGGAATACAGAATTTATGGTCCACATTTTTTGGAAAGTGCATTTCTGCCTATGCTTAAAAACTCTTGTAAAAAAACAAAGAAAAATCTCTGAGACTTGCCCATAATTAACTGGCTTCTGCACTGTTAGGTTTCGAACAGTGTAGGAATACCCTATATTCTGCAGGGTCCTGTCTTCTGCACAAACTGTTTAGTCCACTCTGGGAGAATGTGCTTATTCAAAATTAGGCATTTTAATCTCCTGTGGTCTATTTTTCATTTCACACCATTTGGAAGTTTTCACTCTATGCTGCACAATCCATAAATATCACAGAGGTAGAAAATTCAAAGTGAAGGAAAAGTTCTTTCATCTCAAGTGTATCAAATCTTATAGTCCAAAATGTTCTACTTGGTTATGATATTTGCTAAGGCGATCAATACTGAATCTGTTCCAAAAATATCCACCAATGATATTTTAGAGTTCAGATATGTTATACCTTCTCCATGAACCATGGTGGATAGAAGACATTTGGATAACTCTTGTGGAACTATAGACTCAAGATAGAGAATTGGTACTTTCTGGAATAATTGCACCATTTCAAATGCAATAATTGCTGACATTGTAAGATTAACTGGGAGCTTACCAAAGCAATCTTACCTCTCTACTGCATCTCTTTAGCTTACCTCCATGAACTCTTGTTCTTTCAGTAGAATCCCTACAATACATATTAGCAAGATGGATGCTCTTAACTTGACAGGAAAATCTTTTGTGGTTGGAAACTAGGAAAATTTGTTTGAAGTCAATGACTCTGTAGTCATACAGACCAGATGCGATGCAATGCTATTATTTGAAGAAGTTGAATCCTTTGAGGCAAATAATAGAAACTATGTATGTGTAACACTGTAGATGAACTCCAGTTGAGAATATATTTTATCTGAACAGTTCCTGACTTGTCTTATCACATTCAATGAGGAACATCTGCAATCCCCTGAAAAAGCACAATAAACAGATTGTTTTTCACAACTGATAAAGGTAATAAAAGCTCAGCATTTATGAAGTATGAAAGGAGACAGGTAGGTCAGATCACAGAAACACAAAATGGTCAAGGTTGGAAGGGACTTATGAAGATCATTTTGTACAACCCTCCTGCTCAAGCAGGGCCACCTAGAGCTGATTGCCCAGGACCATGTCCTGATGACTTTTGAATAGCTCTAAGGAGGGACACTTCACAACATCTCTGGGCAACCTCTTCCAGTTTTCATTCACCCTCACAGTAAAAAAAGTATTTTCTGATGTTCAGATGGAACCTCAGTTTGTGCTCATTGCCTTTTGTTGTCACTAGGAACCACTGAGAAGAACCTTCTTTAATCCTTCTTTAACAAGTTCTTATACACATGGATAAGATCCCCCGAGCCATCTCCTTGAGGCTGAACAGTCCCAGCTCTCTCAGCCTTTCCTCATGAAGTTGTTCCAGTCCTTTTATCACATTAGTGTTTGTGTGTGGTGCTCCAGGTGCGGCCTCACCGGTGCTGAGTAGAGGGGAAGGACCATCTACCTCAACCTGCAGACAATCCTTTGCCTAACACAGCCTAGCATGCTGCTAGCTCTTTTGCCACAAGGACACATTGCTGGCTTATATTCACCTTGTTGTCCACCAGGACTCTCAGGTCCTTTTCCACCAAGTGGTTTTCCAGTAAGTTGGCCCCCTACATGAACTACTGCATGAGTTTATTCTTCCCCAGGTGCTAGACTTTGTACTTCCGTTTGTTGGATTTAATGAGGTTCCTGCCAGACCATTTCTACAGCCAGTTGAGGTCCCTGATAAGACTAAATTTTTTTATGGAATGTCATATATTTCACAGATTTCCTCAGGGTTGTATTCATAATCTTAAAAAAAAAAAAAAAAAAAGAGCTTGTGTTTTTCTTGAGACATTTCTAAGTTAAACTATTCATTTTCAAATTATTTCCAAAACTTGTTCTTATATAGAATCCATTTTCACTTTTGTCCTGTGATCTCATGATTACATCATTTCCTGTTTCTGGCCAGTTTTCCCTCTAAAATAGCTGCTGTCTGGTCTTACAATTTAAATTTATTTTGTCCTGCTTGGTCCTTAATATATTTGTATACACATTTATATACTCTCTTATACAGAGATAAATATAAATACATATATATATGTCTATATGGCTATAGGTACATTTGCAGAGTGAAGAGTAATTAAGTCGCACCTAAAAGCTCAATATTTTCACATTATGTCAAAAGTCAAGATTGAACACTTGGATATAAAGGAAACAAAATATTCACCTAACTTGTTCCAATTAACTAAATGCCGAAGGTCTGCAATCAGATTTTCAGTCCTGCATAATTGAATTACAAAGCACTTTGTTTCCCTTAATCTCAGTCCAAGAGGTCAATCAAAACTTCATTCCAATTACATGAAGTTTGGGGATATTGACAGCTTGCAAGCTTTTTTGTTTTGAATAATTCATAGAGAAAAAGGTATCTGACTTTGTTTTCATATTGGTAGTATGTCTTCATGCAAGAAATTCCTTTGTAGACATCGGAAGGAGAAGAAGATGACTAGACAACTTTTAGAATGATGCAGAGGGACATACCAGTGATAAGCAGGTGTATTTTGGTAAATCAAAGCATCTTATATTTCCTAAAGCTACTACATATTTATCTACATAGTTTCACTTTACAGCAAAATCTCATTTTGGAATCAGGTAGAGAAATAGGTTATTTACCTACAATAAAAAGTCCAAGTTTCCATTAGTAAGCTATGTTTGCATTAACATAGTAAGGTAGGAAGATAAAAAAAAAATAATGAAACATGAATTTCAGGAACATCAAACATCATGCTTCTATTTTATGAGATTTTTAATTTACCCTTTCCATAACCATTAGACGTGAATTTTGTCATGTTTTTCAACATTGTTATCCATCAGTAGTGATATATTAGTTCTATTTTACAGTTACTATTTAATAAAAGGAGAGAAACAGCAACTATGAGAAAGATGCTTACAGCAGTGTGAGACATAGTACAACCAAAGTGTACGTGGATTAAGTGATCTAGGTAAAAAAGGAAGAAATTATTATTCTTGTATTGGATATTTTGTCAGAGTTTGGTTAGAGGGTTGGATGGAGATCAGAATTGTGATGTCCCAAATCAGGAAAGTTGAAATAAGGATCTTGAATGCAGTTGTGTCAACAAGTATTAGAATATAGTAGATATTAACTATATATTTATGCTTAGTTGTGTTACAAAATGCAATTAATAGCATTACACTGTAATAAAATTGTGTACTATTGTTATAGTGTATACAACGACACATATAAACTATTTATATATAAATATACATATAAAAATGACCATACACTGGTGTTAAAAATGCAATTAATATTATAATGTAATAAAATGTTTATATGCTATTAGTGATTATGCTGGTTTAGTGTGGTTATATTTGAAGTTAAGGCAAGCAAATACTGATTGTATCTTGCTTAATCTACTTCTCCCTTATGGGTGTAACAGACTTTACTTCAGCTACATAAAATTAAACCACCGAAAAAGGATGCAGGAGAGGAACAGATGTGTGTACCATGAGTATGTGTACAAGATGTAACTGTGACACACTACCACGGACTGTGTTGGGAATTAGAGGAGTGGTTTTATGTTCAGGATTTCTGTGCGGTTATTAAGAAGGTGCATTACCACCATGAAGGGAACTAACTTCTCCATTTTGAATGACCTCTATTACTAGTCTAATCTCTTCACAGCTTTAGCTTCTAAAGAATGATTCATATCACAGCTTACCATTTGCATTAAATTACATTTTAATCTTTTATTTATTGTCCTCAATAACTGGGAGACAAAAGGTATTTATCTATTTCACCTTCGATTTCCTGCTTTTGTATAGGGTCAGCAGTAGCTGAGTACTTAATATTTGAACCGACTAATTCTACCAAATAACAGATGTGGCACCACTTACTTTCTAATTCCAGGGAGTGTTCTCATATTAATATTATTTTTTCACTTTTATGCTGACAACAGCATTAAATACATGAGTTCTGCAAAAAGGGAAGAATGTTATTACCATAATTCCAAGGTCCATTTGAACAGTTTCATCTCTGTAATTTTTCAGTATTAGGATAATAAATGCCTTGGCCAGAAAGAAAATTCCTGCTCAATCCAAGGATTTGGCTTGTATTGTAAATGCACGCAAGAATAACAAAGACAGTAGGAATCTCTTGTTAAGAGTATTTTACGTTAACTTTGGGATAATATCCATCCAGCTATGCAGAGTGGAAAGACTAACCACTGCTTTCTTTTTGAGTGTAACAGAGATTGATCAGAATGGCCTTGACAGTGAGCTAAATTATTGCTGATTAAGATCAACAGAAGATAACCTTTACTTTCTTTCTCCCAGCCAAAATAAATGGAAGAGTAATTGTGACTTAAAGACTCTAGGGTTACAATGAGACTTGGACAACTTAGGAATGTGCAAAAGGCTTCAGAATACCTGTGGTTCACCTGTATGACTTAGACAAGATTTTGAGGACTTTTTTTATATATTAAAATTCCACAAAATTTTTCATGGTAACTATTTATTCTTTTAAACTGTATTTCACAATCCAAGTTCTGCTCTCATTTGCCTTGTGTTTTTTAATAGCATGTAAAGAGACCAAAGAATATATTAAAGATTTTGTACATAATGGTGTAGTTAAAAGCTTTTTATAAGAAATCAGTAGAGCTTTAAAAATGCAGGATATTTTTTGAAATACTATTGAACACCTTTTATCTTATCTGCTTGCATTTCTCTACCCATTTCCAGAAGAAACGAGTTATCTTTTGATGAACATTACCCAAGATCATGTTGGTTTAAGGTCCTATCTGTTTGTTCCTGTCCTTTCCATATTCCTCTGGTCCAAAGGTCAAAGGTAACATTTCTCTGATATTATTGGGTAAAACTTTTGCAGATTCTTGTGTGATGATTTTGAGATTTGGATCTAACATGAATAAATATGACAAATGAAAAAGAAATATTCAAGAGTATGTTAGTTTTTCTAGATGCCCTTGCTTTGTTATCTGACTCTATCTATATCATCAATAATTTATTTTAAATATTTCATAGATTTTTCTAGCCATAATTAAATATTTGCTCATATTTTAAAATATAACAGATGGCTGAACAGAATATATATTAATCTACGCACATATCAGTATCTTCTTTTTTTTTAGTAGTTATAAAATGTTCTGCTTTTAAAATGGGTACAGTGAATCTCTATCTTCATGCCAATTTATTTTTCTCTCTCAAATTTCCAGTTAAAAATTAAAATATAGTCTATAAAAGTCTTGTTTCTATGTAATGCTTCACTTCTCTCTTATAATAGGTTTTAGCTAGAAGAAATATGTATACGAATAAACCTGATGAGCCTCAAGTAAAATGTATAATATCTATCTACTCAATGGACTAAGATACATAAAATAAGAACAAACATCAGTTATGGCATTGTTTCCCACCAAACCTTAATAACATTTGTCACTTTTAAGTGTCTTTTAGAAGATTTAGAGTTTCTATTGAGCACTTAATCTAAAATCAAATTAAAATCTCAGACAATTATGATACACTAATTTACTCTGAAACAAACACTGTATGTTTTATTCAGCAGAGTGGCCTGGAAGTGCAGAGAGTGGGAAGCATCTCTCACAGTTACTACCTTGTAATATCAGATTCTCAAATTTTTATTTATTTATTTATTTTTAAAAAAGATTGTATTTTTCTATAATGAAGAAAGTGATGAAAGGAAGATAGATTTTGTTTGGTACCCCCGCTAGTTACTCTTGAACTTTTTTTATGACTAATGACTATTTGTACATTTTTTGAGCAACTGTACAAGACTATTAGTCAGCAGCATAGTAATTATAGGTACATTTATAACGTAAAAGTAAATCTAGGTTTAAGCAAACAGTTACCATAGTTTCTAGAGATTCCAAGTTATTCACATGCTACACTTTAATGTGCATGCAAGTAAACTGTGTATGGAAAAGACTAATACACTCACAATACACCTCAGAGAGATGCTAAGGTTACTCAATCTAAAAAAAGTAGCTACAATATAAGCCTCTGGATAAATTCCCTGCATGAACTTAACTGTACTTGGACATTCATTCATACTTTTCTCTTAGCAGCCAGAAAACTGGTCTGGTTTTCCTATATATTCTGAGTACAGTTTAAAGTTCTGCCTGCCAGAGTGATTCAGCACTACACTGTGCACTTAGTTTTCTGGTTTCACAGGGGACTGTGGTACCATTTAACATACCATAGTACAAATGTTGGGGCCCTAAATTAATTTTTCAAAAATCATGGGAGAATCAGTTGAGCAACTGACATCATCTACCTGGGCTTGTGCAAGGCATTTGACACTGTACCCCATGACATCCTTATCTCTAAGTTTGAGAGACTTGGGCTGGATGGATGGACTACTCAGTGGATAAGGAATTGGCTGGATGGTGGCACTGAAAGACTTAAGGTCAATGGCTCAATGTCCAATGGAGACCAGTGACGAGGGGTTTTCCTCAGAGGTTGGTAACGGGACCGGCATTGTTTAACATCTTTGTCGGCAACATGGACAGTAGGATTGAGTGCACCCTCAGCAAGTGTGCTGATGATGCCAAGCTGTGTGACAGGCTTGAGAAGTGGGCCTGTGCTAAC
>NW_010288045.1:0-5288 GCF_000700745.2 Antrostomus carolinensis
AAGCATATTCATTACATTTCCAGGAATTCATCGATATATGTAAATGGCCCTTTTTGCACATGCAACTGGGCTCTTAGGTGGTTTTGGGTGGTCATCTGAGGCTTCTTCCTCCCATAGGTCAGTCTTTCTCACCGTGTCCTTTTCTTGAACTTTAGGACTTGTTCCTGCTCAGTTCTTTTTACTTAACTAGCGCATTCTTGCTAAACCATAAAGCTGGTTCTTGTGAGTATGCTCCCCTTATCTACATCCTCTGTCAATACAATGGAACACACAACGAACTACTGTGTGGTGGTTCAACCACAGTGGGACCATGCGGTCCTGCATCCCCCCCACACACCCGGTGAGATGAGAGAGGAAGCACAACAAAGGGGACATGGGATTAGGATGAAGGACAGGGAGGGCTCACTCACCAGTCATGGTCACAGCCAAAACCGACTCAAACTTGGGGAAGAAAAATCAATTTAATTTGTTGCCATTCATCCAACTAGACATAACAACCACATCTTGCAACACCTTCCCCCACCCCTTTCTTCTTCCCAGGTTCAAATTACTTTGCTTCCGGCACAGGAGACAGGAAATGTGGGTTGCATTCAGTTCGCCATTACTGCTCTTCCTGGCGTGAAAGTCCAGGAACAAGATGTTCCAAAGTGAGATTCCCATGGAATCATGGACCTCTTTGGGCTCAGCTCCCAGCTCCAACATGGGGACATCCACAGGCTGCAGATTGGCCTCCAGTCCAGTGTACCTCCTCACCCCTGGCTTAGGGTGTCCCACCTCTGCTCTGGTGTTGAGCATCTCTGGGCTCTCAATTCAGTCACACTTGCCCTCAGGCTCAGCTTTCTGCTCTAACATGGAGTCCTCCATGGCCTACATGTGGGTATCTGATCTGTTGTTGAACTTTCATGGGCTGCCGGGGACTTAATTTACCTTCTCCTACTGCTTGCAGTTGAACTGGGTGTCTGAAATTCTCTGTCCTCCTCCTCTTTCTTCCTGACAATGAAGCTTTCTCTTTGTTTAGGCTGGTGGCTGTCTTTTGTTCAGGTCAATGGCCTCTCCTCTTTCTTCTTTTCATGACTGTCCTTCCCTTCACAAATATGGATTCACAGAAGTGTTTCTCTATCGCTAATTAGCTCAGCCTGGGCTGAGGCAGGTATGCCTGGGAGCCAGGGGTGCTTCACAAGGCTTCTCACAGCAGCCATCACTGTAGCCCCTTCCCCCCCTACCAAAACCAGCCCTTCCCATAAACCCAGCACACCTGTCCTGTGCCTCTTTGGGTTAACTGCTACGTGGATCACAAACTCCTCCATGTACACGGGTCCCTCCATCAGGATCAGTACAGCAGAGAATGCACATCCCTACTTCCCTTCCTCAGGCTGTCCCCCCTCGCATTTCCCTCACTCCTCATTCATACCCTTGCCCCATTCTCACCCTCTCTTTCTGTGCCCTCTGGCAAGCCCCTCTGCAGGGAGGGGGGTGTAATGTTAATCTAAGTGTATCTATTTTAAATGCCTACATTTATATGTCATAATCTTGAACTGAACCCTTTTCTTGTGCTAAGACGAAGAGGCTCTTCCTCTTATTTAAATTTAGAGCTGAGAGTTAGTTGTTGAAACATGGCTATCTAATATCATTTTAGATGTCCTATCACTTCCAAGGTAGACGCATGATGCCAGTAAATATAGCACAGGACCTATGGGAGAGAGCTAGATTGGATTTGCTCACCTTTGCGAGGACCATTCACCTGTGCTGGGGCTCCTTGCTGCAAATGGCCCTCCTGTCCAATGTTTTGACAACTGAGTTAAGGCTCTATTGAGTGTTGAAAGAGTTCAGACCACTGACCTGTACACAGGCCTGGGGGTTTTAGGTGCCTAAGTGGCAGATCAGTCACAAACCAAGCACTTTTTATCACCCTTTCCCTCATATTGGATCCAACTGCATTTACATTTGCTCAACAATTCCTACAACACCCCCCTGCCCCTCAATTCACTGGATGTGCACTGTGCATCCCAACTACAAGTACATTCATCCATTGACCTCCTCAATTCCCCACACAGTCCCTTTTTTTTTCTGTCATGCACTCCTACAGCCACTGAATTCAGCCCTCTCCAACTGTCCAACTACACCACTCCTCACACAAATCCATCCACTCCTCCACCCATCCTCCCAGACTGTACTTCGCCTGGTCTGCCTGCCCAACCCTCTGCCCATTTCTTTCTCTGTCAGTATAGGTGCTGGTGTGCTCCAGGTGTAATTATCACCACTCAGGCTCAAACTCATGCTGTGCCTTGTGTCTCAGGCTGTCCTGGTTTTTAGCTGAAACAGAGCTGGGGTTTTTTTTCAGTAGCTAAAATTGTGCTGCGTTTTGCTTTCAGCCTGGGACTCGCTATGAGAGAGACACTGATAATATACCAATGTTTATATTTTTGTCGCTGGAAGTGAAGGACTTTGTGTTCTGTTAGTCCACAAGCACAAGATTTAAGGGGGGTAAAGAATACTGAAATTAATAAACTTAATTGACAGTTAGATATGCCAGTGGGGTATTCCAGATCATATCACGTCATGTCCAGTATATTAGTGAGGGTCTCTTCCTCTTTCAGCTCTCTCTGGATTTTTGCTCAGGCTCTCATTCTTCCAGGATCGCGGTTTCGGTTCGGGATTGTTGCTCCTTCAGGATCGTTATCTGGGAACAGGCCAGGCTCGGTCAGGAGGTGGGTGAGCTATAACATTGGGTGTCACTCATTTGTATATTTTGTTACTGTTATCCTTATCACTACTATTTTAATATTAGTATTATTTTAAGTTTTCTCTCTATTATTAAACTGTTCTCATCTCAACCTACAAGCCTCCTCATCCTGGCCCCCCAATCCTCTCCACTATCCCCTGGGGGTGGAGAGGAAGTGAATGAACGGCTATGTTGGCTGCTAGCCAAGGGCTAGCCCAGTGAAACTGTCACACGGGCTTTGACCCATCATTGCTCCCACCTTTGCCTGTGCTCTCATCTGAATTTAGCACACACCACCATCCCGTTGAACCAATAGGCACTTTTGACACCTGCAGTTTCCATTCCAAGACTGTCTTCTGCTAATCTGCTATGAGGCTGGTGAGGGAGAGGCAAAAAAGGATCCTGAGGTGGAGTGTGAGGAAACTAAGAGTCTTCCTGGCCCATGTATATGGCAGGGAGCTCCATATCTTGGAGGAAGAGAAGGTGGACGTGCCCAGTTTTGGAGTTTGGTGTTTGGTCGGTTGATTGGTTGTTTTGTTTTGTTTTTTTTTCACCAGGTCCTCATAGCTCACTTTATGTTCTTTCCCATGCAGAAGCTGTCTTCAACTGAAGAGTCAAGATGAGGAAAAGTGGCATACTGAGCAAACAGTATTTGTGTAGGGGTGAGTTGGGGCCAGAAGGGTGGAATCTGTGAGCATTGGGGAAGATTTGAGCTGGGAAAGCAATGTGGGAAAGAACTGATGTCTTGAGTGGTGGACAGGGAGGTGCATCTCATCATATTCTGGGAACTCAGGGACACGGCCTGTAGTCAGCCTTCACTTTTTCTGGTTGGCATAGCAAAAGATGTTTTTGTAAGTGCAATTCATGTCACCTATAGTGCTGAAGGCTTTCCAGGGAAACCATCACAAAGTGGGAGGACAATGCAGAAGAGCTGTCTACTGCTGTGGGATGAGGGGCAATACTCCTGAGTGCTATGATATTGCACCACCTCTACTGCGGTGCTAAAACATCCCCTACTGAATTGTATCGTGATACTTAGGTACATTGCTTGATTGGTGAGTTGCATCATGCCCTCCAGGTGAACTATACAATCTTCTATACCCCATCCCCTTTCAAGACATTAGAACCACCCCTAGGAAGGTCTTATACCTTCCTTTGCTAAGTATCACTCTATTCCTACTACAGCGTTATGCTGTTCTTGACAGAAACACTGCTCCAACACATTTTACCATCAGGTTTGATGCACCACTGATGCCAAACCTTGCCCCAATATGAGATACTCTTCATCTCAAACTAAGGGCAAAGGTATGGAGAAGGTTGCCTTTCCATGGGCTGCTGTCATAGCAGATAGAGAGGTCACCAAAGCCATCTTCCAACCAAATTCACATCTTTGAATTTGTTGGCTTCAGACAAACTGTACGCTACAGGTATGACAGGTGAGAAAGGGAGGTCAGTGAGAAACATCTCCACCACTGCCAATGAAAAGGAGATGTGGTGACATCCTGCGACTCTACCTTTGATACCACGCTAAGTGCTCTCGGTATGGTCCCCTCTTCCCTTCCAGCAGTCCAAAATGAGTAGTATACCTGTTTAAGTTGAAAATCAAGCTCATCTCCTTGGAGCATTAGTCTCAAAGCAGGTGGTGGGACCTGCTCCTCCCTCTGAGATATGGTCTGAAGGTTTGAGGAGCTGCATGGCACCTCCTTGCCTTTTGCAGAGGCTCTGTGGTGATACTGCCTCATGCTACATGCTGGGGGACAGATAGACCCCTCTCAATACCATGGTAGGACTGAACTAAGATGAGGCATGGCACATTTAGGCAATCTGAGGACACAGATGCTATGCGTGTTCGACAGAAAGGAAACTGTTGTCCAAGAGATCCATGTTGACAGTCTCAGGAACCTTTCATTGCTACTGGCATTTCTGTGGCAGGTTTGGATGCACAATGGTGTCCCACTACAAACAGTTACCTCAAATTTAAAGTTTCCTACATGCAACCAGGGTGACAGCTGTTGTGTCTTCCTCAGGTTTACTCCAGAGAAGGTTACAGTTCTTTTCTTCCTATGGTGAAGTGAGGCTGGAAACTGCAACAGTAAATGTAACCATCCAGGACTTTGTGGCTGATGTGGTGTCTGAGCTGGCTTTCCGCAATATGCAGCAAGTCTCTAGGGAGGCTATGTTCATCTTTCCTGTGAACTCTGACACTGTTGTACACACCTTCTACGCTACCATGGGGGAGACTCATATTGAAGCAATGCTCTGGGAGAAGGAGGAGGTACTGGGATTGCAGTGGGAGGGGATGGTCCGCAGATTGGGATGAAGGTTGGAGGTGAGAGAATGGAATCCTGCAGAGACCTCAGTGACACATTTTTATCCCTCTGTGGCAGGCCCAGCAGCTGTGCAAAGCCACGTCAGACATGGAAAATTTAAGATACCTGCAAGAGCAGTCGGATCTTTGGGGTCCTGTGTTCGCTTGTTTTTTGGGGACCTTGCCCCCTAATGGGGAGGTGACCATCAGTCTGTGCTATGGCCAGGAGCTGCCCCTACAGCCTGATTGAGCTGCCCG
>NW_010288045.1:5345-8657 GCF_000700745.2 Antrostomus carolinensis
CGCTCCGATGCATCCCCCAGGAAGGAACACATCGCTCCCCAGCATTCCCTGGGGGGTGGGCACCCATATCTACACATGTGCCTCAGTGAGTGAATCTCAATATTCCCCCTTCCACCTCACAGTCAGGAGCCCCACAGCAAGAGATCCCCACAGATCCCTATACAAACCACAGTGAGTCTACAGAGTCACCACCACGACCTGCCCCAGTCCTCACTAAGCTCTACAGTGAGGGATGTCTCAAATGCCACATTTCCCCTCTGTCAGCGAGAGACAGTGCCCCATCATAGCTTTCTGCTGCCCTAGGGTCACTTCTGTCACCCTGCCTCTTTCTCACTGCAGGCAGGAACCCTGATAAGGAGGAGATTCCTGAAACCCTGCTTTTCAGTATCTGTCTGAAGTCAGACCGTGGTATATCCCATATAGATATTAACAGCAGCTGCACTCCTCTGCAATACACAGCTCCAGATCAGACATCTGCTGAGGTATGTCCCTGCCAGAAGCCAGAGTCCTAAAGACTGAAGAAGAGGGAAAGGTCTGCAGCCTGCTGATGCTCCTTAGGGCTCTTCAGTCCTTTTATTTGATTATCTTTCTGCCCCACACCCTACTTGTCCTCAGGTCTCCTTGAAATTGTCACCCTGGTTGCAAGATGATCTGAACTTGCTGGTGTATTTCAGAGGGTCTCACCCACTCAGTGCTGTGGTGGAGAAGAAAGATCCCAAAGCTCCACCTGGTGAGCAAGGAGGGTGGCAGTGGGCATTAGAGAGAGGGTGTCATTTAGACTGGGGGGATCCGAGGGTCCTTTCAGGCAATAGGTCAGAGCTGAGGGCTATGTGGAGGACAAAAGCAGAGACAGAGAAAGGGGCTCCGGCCTAAAAATCCTCCTTGTTTCACCTTACACATTGCAGGCTCTCTGTTGGGAGACCCTGTGGTGATGGTGACACTGATGCCCAACATTCCTGAGGTGGCACGCAATCCAGGCCAGCTTGGGGAATTCCTCTTTCTCATGGACCGCAGCCTCTTCCAGGATGCACAGGTACCATTGGAGAAGGTCTTCAGGAGGGAATTTCTGCATCAGTCATGCTCAGCTAGTGGGGATAGAGACAAGCTACTTCGCATGGGCAGCAGTTCTGCCTAGCTGTCCCATCTGAGCTCTGCCCATCCCTCCATTTGTCCCCAGAACACACTGCTCTTCCTCCTCAAGAGTTTGCCTGTGGGCTGTTACTTCAACATCTACAGTTTTGGGGCCACTTTCAAAGCCTTCTATCCGTGAGTTGGGGTTGATGATGGGGCAGGGACAAGCGGTAAGTAGAGTATGACTTTTCTAAGTGGAACTATGGGGCAGGCTCTTGCTGAAGGGCCGCTA
This sequence comes from Antrostomus carolinensis, assembly GCF_000700745.2. NCBI lineage: Eukaryota > Metazoa > Chordata > Aves > Caprimulgiformes > Caprimulgidae > Antrostomus > Antrostomus carolinensis. The sequence goes on from NW_010288045.1 coordinate 6,709, forward strand.
TGGGGCTGGGTTATGTTGGGGGTGGTGAGAGAGTAAGTCCTCTTATCAAAGTGCTTCTGTAGCACTGGTAGCAAGGTAGGGCTTTTCTAGGGATTGGCCATGTGGGAGTAGCTGTGGGCCAGGTTCTCCCTCTCTGACCCTCTTGGTGCCCTCCCACAGGCAGAGTGTGGAATACACTCAGGAAAGCATGGACAGTGCAGTGGGGCGCATCTCCTCCATCTGCCCTGATCTGGGGGGCTCTGACCTGTTGGGCCTCCTAAAGTCTATCTACAGCACTCCTCTCATTCATGGGCACCCCCGCCAGGTATTAGAGGCCAGAGGGTTATGGGGAGGGGAATGCATGTAAACAATGGGGTAAAGGTAGACTTCAGGGCTCAGGGTGAGATATTCTGCTGCTGTTTGCTCTGGGAGAAAGTGACACCACCTTTGGGGTGGGTAGCATGGGAGGGCTTCTGTGGAATTTTCCTGCACTTGGGGAAGGTGGATCTTCCTTGCGGGGTGTCCCTTTGTGCTAGGAGCTGTCCTGGTGTTAATGAAAGGAGACATAGAGTCTCTGTTCCTGTTTCAAGGCCAGTGGGCAGAAGAGGGTAAGGGAGCAAACTGGGAAAGCTTCCTGCATTTTAGGAGGGCATCTTTCCTCTGCAGGTGTGCCCAGCCCTGGCAATCTTTGTTTCCCCTCCTCTCTCCCTCAGCTTTTCATCTTCATCCAAAGGAAGGTCTCCAGTGAAGAGGAAGTTGTCATGGCTGAGGTCTACCGCTACCGGGATCAGCACCGGTAATGGGGGATCCCCGTTCCTGTCCCCTAATGTGCTAATTCACAGCTTTCCTCTCCCTCTGAATGTCAGAGTGCTTCAAACATTCTCCCAGATCCTAATCAGCCCCAGATCATCTCTTTACCTCAATGGAACTTCAGCACCAACCCCCATACACACTTCCCTTCCAGAAGACTGCCTGTACTCTTCATCTAGTGGGCCTCCTCTCCCAGTCTTGCCCTGCTCTTCTCAGCACTTTCCCCCCTCATCGTGCAGTACCTCAGAGTGCAGAGGCCCAAAACCATTCTCACAATCTCCCTGTGCAGCAGGCAACATCTCTCACCCCAGAGTGAATAGGAAAACTCTGAGTTATTTTCTTTTCTACGATTAGAAGCATTCATACCTCTCCTCTAGACTGTCCCTTGTACCACTATTGTCCTTTGTGCCTCTTACTTTTGTCCCATCTCTAACCTCCCCCTCCTTTCCTGTACAGGTGTTTCTGTTTTCCTACTAACAGATGTGACAGCTTCCACCTTTCCCAGGCCATGGCCCTGGAGACCAAAGGTGAATGTGTGTGCATCCACTCTAGGATGGACATGGCAGCCGAGGTAATGACCCAGATACCCCTCTGCTCTATTCAATACCTCCCTAGGCATCCAAGGCAATCCAAATACCACCATCTGCTCCAACTCAGAGACCCCCTCCAACTTCCCCCCTGCCCAGAATTGGAAGGGAACCCAAGAGGTCTGTGCTCTCTTCTTCCCCTCACCAGGCAGTGAAATGCCTGCAGCGGGCTCTGCAGCCTCTGGCAAGTGGGATATCACTACACTGGAACCTTCCACCTGGCCTGGAGGTGTCAATGATCAGAAAAGCTCCGGAGGTGATCTTCCAGGGACATCAGAGCTCCATCTATGCCCAGATCCATGGGCAAGCACAGGTGAGTGATCCGAGAACAATAAGCACTAGGGCAGGGCTTTTTGGAAAGTAGAGGACCCATTCCCTGTTTCACCTTCCCAGCACTGGGGGTCATTCACCTCCACTAGACCAGAGAGGGACCTCAATCAGCCCTGTGAAGCCCCTCCAGAGACACCACTGCTTCTGCTCCAACCGTGGACATCTACTACCTCAGTAGAGCAGGGAGGGAACATAGGTAGCCAGGCTTTCTGTACCTTCAGGTGAACATTTTTGACTCTTTCC
>NW_010288045.1:8674-10215 GCF_000700745.2 Antrostomus carolinensis
CTTTCCCTTGTGTCACCAGGATCCAGAGGTGGGTGAGGGAGCCGTGACCCTTCAGTACCATGTGGGCAGCCAGTCTTTTTCTTCCACACTCCGGTTCTCACTGTCCCCATCAGCAGACGACAGGTGAGAGGGTAACACACTTGCCCACAAGGCAGAGTGGCATTGGCAAAGTCTGGAGGAGGGACAGCAGGTGTCCTTTGCTTGCATCCTTCCCACTGTAGACTGAGGTGGGAAGAGAATTCGGGCATCCAGTGCTCACCTCTTGTCTTCTCTCCCTTGACCTTGGGGGAGGACCTGGGTGACCACTGCCCCACTGCCCCCTCCTCTTTACTCCATGTGTCCCATGCCCCTCCCCAAGGGGGAACCAGGGGCTAACTCCCTGTCCCTGCAGGCTGCCTGTGCACCGCATGGCCATGATGCACCTGCTGTGGAAACTGGCCTGGGAGGAGACAAGCAGGGCAGAGAAGGACATCCAGCACAGCGCAGTTAAGTCCAGCCTTAGCCTGGGGGTCCCGTCCCCCTTCACATCGAGCGTGGCAGTACGAATGAATCAGAGGAATGCCTGGCACCGTGGTAAGGCCAGAAATGGTGGGGATAGGACTGGGAGCAGAATGCAAGACTTATTGGTCTGATGCCTCTGCACCACCTGCAGCTCCCTATCCTGTGGGCCTGAGCACGATTCAGCCTGTCTCTAATACCCATGAGCCTAACTCCCATCTCCCTGCTTCTCTCTCCAGATTCTTTGCATCCAGACTCCTCCATGTTGTTCACTCCCTCTTGCAATTTGGTTCCTTGCCAGCTGCTCTGGTTGCGTGGCTCCAGGCCTGTGTGGTTCAAGTCCACCAAATTTTGGATGGTCCAGAAATGCCAGTTCTGCCTTGAGACACTTGGTCGCAAAGCCCCTGACACTGGGACACTCACCCAGCTTTCAGCCTCCTGTAAAGGCAAGGAGAAACTTCTCAGCTTGGCAGTCTCAAAATGTGTTGGGCTAGGGTTGAATTCCCCTTTCAGCGTTTATCCTCTCGCCAGACTTCCTGGTTGTCGTTGCACTGGGGATGGATGGAGTGACAGACAAAGCAAACTCCTACATCTCAACTCTGGGGTGGAAAATCTGGGGTTGGTCATGTACCATGGGATGAATTCCTGGAAGGAAGAGGGGTGCAGGATAGTTGGAACATACTCAAAGATCTCTTCCTCCAAGCCCAGGAATGATGCATCCCAACAAAGAGGAAGGTGGGCAAAACCAGCAGGAGGCCTGCATGGATGGACAGGAAGATCCTGAACAAACTTAGGATCAAGAAAGAAGCCTATAGAGGGTGGAAGGAAGGACGGGTAACCTGGGAGGAATACAGAGAAATTACCCGAGAAGCCAGGGATCAGGTTAGGAAAGCCAAGGCCCTGACAGAATTAAATTTGGCCAGGGACGTCAAGGGCAACAAGAAATGGGGAAAAAAGGAAAACTAGGGAAAATGTGGGCCCTCTCCGGAAGGCAACAGGTGATCTGATCACGTTGGACATTGAGAAGGCTGAGGTGCTCAATG
>NW_010288046.1:0-3826 GCF_000700745.2 Antrostomus carolinensis
GGGGAGATCATCCCCCAGAGCTCTGCCCAGCTCTGCCCTGCCTACTCACTGGTTCCTTCTCTCCCAGCTGCACCCAGTTGAGAGGGTGTCACCCCAGCGTGGCCGTCCTCGTGCCTGTTTTCCTGAAGGCAGAAATCCAGATGGTGAGAAACCAGGATTTTTCAGAGGAAAAACCAAACAAAACAAAACAAAAAAACAACCAAGAATCCTCAATCTTTCTTCTTGCCAAGCTTTTCCGGAGCTTTTCCCACACCCACCTTTCCTTAGCCCAGGTCATCTCCTCTACCTTCACCCTACAAATCCCCCACCTAAGATTCCTCCTCTCTTGGGTCCAGCTAGTGGACCACCTTCCCCCACACCCATTTGTGTCCCCACAGTGTGACCCAGCCCAGCAGAAAGCAGACCTGCTGCTCCTCCTCCTCTGAGGACCTACAACCTGCATGTGTCCCCCCACCACCCCATGCCCAGTCTGTGCCCCAAAATGGGTGGGTTTTGCTGGGACCCAGTGCTCCCACCACGAGCTAAGGCAGAGCCAGCAGCTGCTGCTGACACTTGCATAAGCGGTGACGGAGCTCTTCCTCCCCGAGCCATGGTGAGTCACGCAGCCCGCTGCCAGTCTCAGATGTTTTCCTCTTTGTGTAACGCTCCAGCAAATCATTTCAAATGCCCTGACAAGCCCTCAAGAGGTTGAGGAGCTTCTTGGTCTTGGCACGTGGGTTTCCATGCGCTGCCCTTCCTCAGGGGAAGGGGACTTGTGCAGCCCTGAAGGGTTGAAGGCTGGCACTTGAAGGTCTCTTCCAGCTGGGCTGGAGAGTGATGGGTGATTTCAGTGCAAGACCTTTCAACTTATTTGGAAAGGGTTAAAATCAAATTGACTTTCCCATGGAGCTGGTGCAAGGCTGGGAATGAAACCTCAAAGTGAAGGGGGTGAAGCTCCAGCACAGCAACTTTGTGCTGCATCTACTGGGACCAGTACCCATTGGCACCAGTCAACTGCCCCTGGGCTCTGGGAAGTGGGTGGTAGGAGCTTCAGGGATGCTCTGAGGTGTGGGGGTCTTGATGGTCACCTCATAAAAGGGTCTTGAAATCATGATGGCCAGGCAAGGGTGTGGGTTTGCTGAGGCCAAGCTAGAAGAGCACGGAGGAAGCTGAGGGCAGACAATGGGGCGCAGCTCTGTCCTTGCTCCTCCAGCTTGGAATCAGGGTTTGGAGTTGGCTGGTTATTGCCCATGGCTTGAAACTGGGGGAAACCTCTGAAAATGCCAGGTGAGGTTTTACCTAAAGGTCGAACAGGGACAAAAAGCTCCTCGACAGGCTGCCCAGGAAGGTGGTGGTGGAGTCACCTTCCCTGGTGGGATTTAAAGGATGGGGATACGAGGTGCTCAGGGACATGGTTTAGAGGTGGGATTGGTAGTGTTGGGTTGATGGTTGGACTCAATGATCTTAAAGGTCTTTTCCAACCACTACAACCAGCACGTGTCACGGGCTGAAAAACACTTCTGGGGTGCCCATGGGTGACAAGCCACCCTGCAGGTCCATACCCCTGTCTCCTGTGCCCAGAGCTTCTCACTTGTTCTCTGCCTTAATTTCCAGCCTGTGACTCTTCAACGTGCAATGTGTAGGAGGTGCTGGCTCTTGCCCAGCTGGCAGAACACAGGTCATCACCGGGGTGTGGGGAGATGGTGGCATGGTGGGACATGGGACAGATCATACCTGGATCACAGAATCACACAGAATCCCAGAATGGCCTGGATTGGAAAAGCCCTTGAAGATCATCAAGTCCAATCATGAACCCAACACTGACCAGTCCCCTATGACTAACCCATGTCCCTCAGCACTGTGTCTACACGACTCTTCAATCCCTCCAGGGATGGGGACTCCACCACTGCCCTGGTTTAGGGGTAGATCATCCTAGATTAGGAGGGGACATCGGGCAGCTCCCCACACCACATGCCAGCAGCAGGCAAAGGTCTGGAGAAGAACAGGAACACCACAAGCCAAGAGCTTCTCCCGGGCACGTGTGTGCTCTCAGACATGCACACGCTCGTGTGCTTCTCCTCCTCATCCTCTCCTCCCTGCGGGGCTCCTCTGTTCTCCAGATGGTTTTGGCAGTCACAGCAAGTACCAGGAATGTCTTATTTTTGGTGGCATTTGAAAGAATGTCCAAATATTCAACAAGACATTGATGATGTCTTCCCCTTGGGACTTGCTAGCTTCCTCCATGGCAAGAAACTCCAGAGTTCTGAGCGTTTTGAATTATGAGCTTTTGACTCATCAGCTTTTGGCTGTGGATTCATCTTTCCAACCCTTTCTGAGGGAAACCCTTGTCTAGATAGAAAGGCCCCAGTAGAAAGGGGGTTGTCCACACCGAGGGGCAGCTTTGGAATAACAAAAATCAATGTTGCTGTTTCTCCTTGCATCTGCTGGTGGAGGAGGAGCCAGGCCCATGGGACCCATCCTGACTTCAGAGTTCAGCACAGTACGTTGAGGTAAGGTGGGAGATGGTCAAAGATTCTTCATGATATGCCCTCAACTTGAAAGCACCTGAAGGGCATCAAGTCCCAGCACCTGGACATGGATAGTGCAGACCCTACATGAACAATGCAAGCATGGATCATGTCTGGACATCCCCTTCAGTCTCCATGGCTGATGTGAGCTCACCATATGGAGATCCACTCCTTGGGAGCACCAGGAGAGCCAAGGTTCTTGCAGGACACATCTGAGGGAAGCAGACAAGCACCCTGACCTTGGCTCCTAAGGACATGCCAGGTCATGGCTTCTCTTTGCATGGAAATCATCTCAGAGAAGCCTCTGGGCTGGAGGAATGACATCACAACCAATGTTCCATTGGAAAAGGGAGCAGGATCTGTGGATGCTGCCTCAGAAGATGCCAGCAAGGCCACCCTGCCAGCTCCTTCAGCTTGGAGCAGCAGTGGTGGCATTTGCCTGACATGCTATTGCTTAGCAACTGCTGGCGTTGCAGATAAATCCCTCGCTGGTGTCACCACAGACCTGATGCTGAGGTCCCAATCTTCTGGCAGAGCTCTCTGGGATGTTACTGGAGATGTATCTCCCTCCAGGCTCATCTCTGGGGCCTGAATTGTCTCATGGTGGTAGCACATGGGGCTGTGGATATGTCACATCTGGAGTGGTCCGAGAGCACATTGTGGCTCCCCTGCCTCATCCTGGCCAGGTACCAAGCTGGTCCTCATTCACTGAGTCTTGTCTGGAGAGGTTTTTTGGGGCTATAACCCCACTCAGGCACCTTCCCCACCACATTTCCTCTGTTCAATCTCCTTGACTTGAAAGGACCCCCACGGCAGCAAGTCCCAGCACCTGGACATGGATCGTGCAGACCCTATGGGAATGATGCAGGCTTGGAGAATGTCTGGACATCCCCTTTGGTCTCCATGACTGGTGTGAGCTCACCATATGGAGATCCAGCCCTTGGGAACACCAGGAGAGCCAAGGTCTTGCAGGACACATCTGAGGGAAGCAGACAAGTGCCCTGACCTTGGCTCCCAAGGACAAGCCTGGACATCCCTGCTGTGGGCAGGCAGCGGACCTAGCAGATGAGGTCCTCTATAAGCAGATAGGAGCAGCCTCACGTTCACAAGCCCTGGTCCTCATGGAGGACTTCAACCACCCTGATATCTGTTGAAGGGACAACACAGCAGGGCACAAACAATCCAGGTGGTTCCTGGAATGCGTAGAGGACAATTTTCTTCTCCAAGTGGTTGAGGAACCGACAAGGAGAAGTGCCATGCTGGATCTTCTTCTCACCAACAAGAAGGGGTGATCTTACCAGGCAAGATCATGGAGCAGA
>NW_010288047.1:0-29923 GCF_000700745.2 Antrostomus carolinensis
CGACCGGTTCCGCCATCCCCTCAGCCCGGTCCCGGCGGCCCAGGGGGAGGCGCCCCGGCTTGGGGGCGCGCCTGGCGCTGTGCAGGAACCGGGGCCGTGCCGGCCGCGCTGCTCCGCTCTGCTGAGGAGAGAGCCTGGCCGTGGCCCCGGTGACGGCACCCAGGGGCTGTAACCGTTCCGAGCTTGCCGCAGAGAAGAGATCCTTTGTCTGGGAACGGGGGTTCATTGCAAGTTGGTAGCCGGGTGGTGGAACCAGCACTGCACCAACATCTTTGTCTCCGAGTGAGAAGCAGGAATTAACACATCCTGGTATAGCTGACTGGTTCTTTATGTAGCACATAAATTCACAAACGTGGAAAAAACAGGGACTTGACTAAATTTCTACTGAAAATTGTGTGGTAAAATATAACTAACAATGCTGAATAACTTTAGTACTGATGTATGGTGTACAGGTAGAGGACAGACAATGGTAATAATAACCTCCTCCTTGATAGAGTTGTTTTATGGTAGTATTTCAGTCTCTGAGTCAGTACTTCAAAGTGGACAGGTATGGAACATACACCAGTTTGTAGTGTGGACATAGATTACTCTCAATGAAGAGTCTGGAGTGAAAGCAGCAATGCAGATTTGGAAACAGTTGCATCCTACTATTTATCATTTTTTATGAATCTTTCAAACTATAAAATCCTTAACCTTGATGACAGCAATTGCTGCTGTATCACCGGTGAGAGCGCAGTGCTATGTTGTGCACAGACTATCTTGCCAACGTGCAGACATTGCATGTGCAAGTATCTCTTTAGTAGAGAAGTAGTAGAGAATATAATGAGGAATGCCTTCAGTCAAAGCACACAGTCTGTGCCTTGGAAGAACAAACACATAACAAACAAACAAGGAGCTCTACAGGGAAAATTACTTACTGAGTTTGAAAAACACAGCTCCTCTGCTCTCCACCCCAGATGCAGAAACGGAATGTTAGCGAAGGGGATGTTCTTTATCATCTTGGAGCGCTTTGTTCCACTGTGTCCTACCTTGGGTATGGCCAGTGCCTGATGCTGCAAGTGTCAGAAGCATGATCTTGGATTCTTTGCTCTCTAGCGTCCTTGTTGATGTCAGTAAGCATAAGATAGCGAGGCTAACAGGCTGCCATGATTATTCAGATAATTCTTCCCTTGGCTTCCACAGACTAAGGAATTTCTTTTTAATTGTGATTCATAAGACTGTGCTTTTATCCATTTAAATTTAAGCACATTGCTGTGAGTTCTCTGACTAGAATATTCTTATTTCAAAATAAAATCTATGATTTCAGCCCCCCAAATTTTTGTCAGCAAGTTCTAAAAGTCTTCAGTTTTAACTTTTTTTTTTTTTAAATTCTTACTTCTTGCATTCTCCTTAGCTTTTGTTTGCCAAGTTGTTTCCAGAACTCACATAGCTGTTTTGTCATTTATATGATCTTCTTACAAATACTCTGGTATGCTGATGTTCTTGAAGCACAGACAACAGAACTGGATGTGGTATTTTGCTAGCTGAGAGCTTGTTTAAATTAAAAATCTGCAGGTTGGACTGTATTGTTTTAAAATACTATTACATACATACTTGTGTAATTTAGTATTAAACTTATTTATTAAATCAACTATTGAATTATCCTCATTTAGAAACAATGTGTTTGAGTACAGGGTTTCTACTCGATTATACTCTAGATTATGTGTTCCAGTTCTAATGGAAGTTCTTGCATACATCCTGTGTTGCTGGTGGTTGACTGGGTCACTTGTTTACTTTTGTAATCAGTTTGCACCCAGCTTTTTAAGATCTCATTAATTTACAGGTCATTTAAAAAAAGCCTCAGATGGAATCAGATTGGCCTCTTACTAGGCTTCCTGTGGTTTGTGCAGCTGACTCTTGTAGCTGCGTGTGTAATACAGAGCGTGTTTATCCCACGTGGTGAGTGGCGTCGCAGACACAGTCCGTACTGACCCCTGTTGATAAATCCACGTGCCTCTGGCTGCTGTTAGCTTAGGTCTTGAAAGCGGCACAGCTGTGTTGGTGTTGCACCTGTGTTCAGTCTTGCCTCTGTGAGATTTCCAGGTGTGAGCACAGTGCCATGATAACTGGCTGTGTGATTTCTGGTTCTAGAGCTAGTATGGGATTTTGTTTCAGTAACAGTCCTTATACACTCTTCTCTTTCCCAGGAGACTCTTAAAAAAACACACCAAAACTCAGTAACTACTAGCTATCTCTGTTCAGCCATACTTATTCCTTCCATTTCATAATCATTATAAACTTACAGTTACTGTCACCCTACTTACCTTCTACCTCCATGTTTGGTGTGTTTTGTGGTTTTTTTTCCCCAGTGAATCTTCCTTACTGCTCATAACCAAACCTAAAATGAGCTGTTTCCCTAGGGATGTCACCTGGTTTTGGGGAGGGGGGAGCTGTCACCTATACCCTTCAAGAATTTAATAGGCAATACTGTTCTGCTGCTTCATAGGCATCCAGCTGAAACCTTTAATCTTCCTTTAAAGTCTATTCAGAACAACTTCTTCTATTTCCTGCTTTGGTGGCTAGAGCACCTAAGGACAATATATCGTTACATCATCCTTTGCCTTAAATGTGTTATAGTTGTATGTGTATATACCTGTGTCTGTGTCCATAAAGTATATATGTAAATACAGAGAGACAGCAAAGAGTTTTGTTCTCTCTCCTCTTCTCCAAACCCACTTCCACAGTTGAGTGTTTCATCTAAACGCTTCAGATTAATCTTGAAATTTGTTTTGGTCAGACTGAAATGGTTTGGTTTCTTAACGTGAAGTAGTTCAAACTTTGGCTAATGAAACTTGGTGTTTGGCTTCAGTGTGAAAAAGTGACTGTCCTCCAGAACATGTAACTACCAGTAATTGCTTTTAGTTCTTCAGTTTCCAAGAACTGAATTGTGTACGTAATTGTTCTTAGACAACCAAAGGATTGGGAAAATGAACTTTTGGGGCACTTATAATAACAAAAGCTTATCAATACCTCTGTATCAAATGTCTTTTCAAATATGAAGCAATTTTTGTGTTTCAATGCACTTACTTCTTTGCAGACTTACAATAATTTAGTAAAATTTGTTAACTGTTTTATATGGTGTTAAATTGAATTTACATACAGCCTACAGACTAATATGGGTTCTACTGGGTAACTCAGGAACTAAGTGAAGTTGCTTTGAATTCTGTAAGGTGAAACAGCATGCTAAACCTTTCCTCTGTCAGTCAAGATTGTGATTGTGCATAAGCCATTTAAGAAGTGGTCTTTCAGCCTCTGCTTCCTTCAGCTTCTAGATCAAAGGGCAGTGTATGTCTTCTGGTCAGTGCCTTTCAGCTGATAAGGCAAAGGTTTGAAGACAGTGGCTTATCATTGTCCTAATACCACTGTATCATTTTTAAACTGGAATTAGCTTGGTTCCATCAGCTGAAAGCACAAATGGAGCAAGTATTTGTTTGCTTTTATTTCTGTGTAGATGTATTCCAGTCAAACTTCGAAGAGTAATGGTGATCACCAGCAAAAGGAACAAATTATTGCTATCTTTACACTTAGCAAAGTGAAGAAGCAGCCATCCGTAGCAGCTTGGCACTCTTGTCTGTGTTTTTATTTTTTGAAATCGTTGATAGATCTCCGTGCTCTCAGGAGTACTGGTGTTGCTTCCTTTGATTTAGTGTATCTTCACCACAGTACATTACCCTTGGATGTGTGTGATCCCAGTAGGGCAGGATGCTGGAAACCTTGCTTTTTGCTGTGAAGTAATGTAGTTACTTATCCCTCTCATCATTGTCTGTTATAGTGAGAAGAACTAGATGCATCTTGGATAAATTCCATACCTGTTTATGGTTCAGTGTGTAAAAGAATAAATGCTGGTTTTTTTCATACTCAACATGCAGCATATAGAACATAACATTTTTTTTTCTGTTCTTTTCCAGTTTAGGTCTAATATCAGATTCTTTTCATATGTTTTTTGACTGTACTGCTCTATTGGCTGGATTAGCGGCTTCAGTTATTTCAAAATGGAGGTCAAATGATGCCTTCTCATATGGGTAAGAAACTTCAGGCTGTTACGTTAACGTATTTTAGTAAATGTCTAGGTGGTAATTTTTCACTGTGTGAACAAAACGTTTCTTTGCAGAACACAGAAAGGCTATGTTGAAAGTGTGTTTTTTTAAGGTGAGTTATGCAAGCCCTTAAGTTGATGTCCCCCTAGAAACAGTAAAAATGTGAAGGCATTGCTTTTGGGGAGCAGGTTTATCACTTCTAAGGTCTCTGTGATCATACTAGTGGAAACAAGTTACACAGCAGAAAGTTGCCCTGCATTGTGTGTTTATGGCAGCATTGAAGTAAGAGCAGCAGCATCATGGGTTTGGCCTCAGCGCAGTGAGGTGTGTTAGAGACTCTCAGGCTGCTGGTGCCTCATGCCTTCTTTGGAAAAGAAAGTTACAACTGGAAGGAGCTAAATCTCAGTGCTGCTGCACCTGCGATTGTAAGCCATGCTTCTCAGAACCAGCAGGATTCAGCAGCTGTGGCTGCAATTAACAGATCCTCCAGGCTGAGTTGTGTCATCCCATACTGCCCCTCATAGATAGAGCTGCTGCAGCTGTGCTGTTTGAAGGGCACTTGGTTCCATGGCACATTGCAGTTGTGCCCTATAAAACAATACTGGTGGTACAATATTATTAACTGGTGATACTGATTAATTAACAGCTAATGAGCTGTAACATGGGTTGCTACATTCCCCATAGAGTTACTGACCTGAATGTCAGCATTTAGCTTCAGCTATCTTGCCTAAGCATGTAGTTTGAAACTTAAAGCACTGTTTAATTACGGTGGAAACTCCAGTGTGCCTAGAAATCAACTTAGGTAGAATTGATTGTACCATGAACTAATTGCAATGAAAGCAAGTTCTGTATTAATTACTGCTCTGCATTTAAACAGTTGGTGTTCCATTTATTAGAGAACAGTCACGATTTATTAAGTCTGATTTTTGCTACATTGAAATTACATGTTATTCTGACCTGGCTGGCTTTTATTGAAAAAAAATTAGCTGAAATAATGAATTTCTACTTAAAACTTTTACTAAAAATCCCCCTATTAGAGGGGGAGCAAATTAATGTATGGCTGTTTAATATTAAACAGAACTTTACATCGGCAGGCTTTTATTACATCTTTCATGTTTAACTACTTTGTGGCTTCCAAATGTACATAAAACATAATGTACATAACATAAAATCCAGTAGAGATGACCTTAAATGGGAAGATTTTTGACTTGATCAATATTTCAAGGTAATGAAAGTTTTCTTTAATCTAGATCAGGTAATGGCTTGTCTAGATCAGGTAATTTCTGTCAAAATACAACACAGTGAATTTCATATACTTATTTGTAGTTTATGTACTGCATCTTCCATTGAGCAAATCCCTGTGTAATACAGCTGTTTGAGAACTAGAAGATTGTACTCCAGTCTCTTAAGTTCCACTTCCAATTTTCAGCATTTAAATGGGAGTGGTAATATCTGCTATTGCTTTTTTGTTTCTTGCAGGTATGTTCGAGCAGAAGTACTTGCTGGTTTTGTAAATGGTTTATTCCTAATTTTTACAGCATTCTTCATTTTTTCTGAGGGTGTCGAGGTATGTTATGAAGCCTATTGCACTATCAGTTGTCACATTTCTATTTGTAGGGCATACTTAGTGGGAATAAAATTATTGAAATTTATTATGTTCATAATTGGTAAAAAAATCTGTGATTTCAACAGAGAACAGGGCCATTTGAAATTACTGTTTTGTGACACAGAAACCTAGCTTTTTCAGTCTATCTGTACTAGCTTTTGAAATAGTGTTTTTTGATTGATTGTAAAGATTCTGTGAGATTTATCCTGTCCTTTTTTCAGCCAGTTAAGTATATCATAGAAAGATCTCTACTTCTCATTGTTAAAGGACAAATGAGGCCAAGGAAGAAAGGCCCAAACTAGTCATTCAGAGAAGAGAAGTTAGTCATAAGAAATGGAAATACATTCTGTGAAGAGGTTGAACTAACTCATTAAGAAAGAGCATTATCTTCCAAATCTTGAAGTCTGGTGTAAGTGGCGAGTAGTAATAGCTTTAACATTTACAAGGGCACTTCTCTTGAAATTTTTTTTTAACAAGATGTTTCAGATTATAATTTCAAGGTAAAAATTTAGACATTAAGGGTGTCTGCACGGAAGTGAGGTAGGATTAAGAGTAAAATTGGTAACTGATTCTGATCAGCTTGCATTAATGGTTTTAATTTTTAATTGGAAATGCACTATGAATTTGTTTAGACTTCTAGTTCAGAATACGTTGTAGTGGTTTGGTTTTTTTAATTAATAGAGAACAGGGAAGAGCTTTCAGGGGCTTATCCTCTTCATAGATACACCTGCAAATACTTCAAAAGCAGTACAAACTGGGCTGAAATTGCCGAAAAGCTTGGGAAAACTTCACTCAAAATCTAGAAACAGCAACAAAACTTATTAGAAAAACTAAAAACTATTACTAGAAGGGTCAAGGGTCAATCTTGAAACGTCATTCTTTTCCTGCTGGTGTTAGCTCCCATGCTAAGCATTCCCTTTGCTTGTGATGGTGACTCCTTTTTCTCTGTAACTTCAAAGTTTTACATCTGCTGAAAGTTTCACTGTCTTGTTCTTGCCTTGTACCTTTCATCCCTGTGGACAGATGGTGAATATTTCTCTCCCCTGTCAATAGTAATTTACACTATTCAACACTTAGCTTCATGCAGATTGTGTTAGGCCTATAATATTTCATAGAAAAAAACTTCAAGAAGGGGTAAAAAAGAATTTAAAAAAACCCATTTAGATTTTAGAAATTTTGAAAAATGCCCCAAATGGCTTGGGCAGTCCACGCATTACAAGAAACTTCAATGTTTTCATATGCTGTTAAGCCACATCCCACAGCATAATAAAATCCTATAATAAAGGTTAGCTAGACTATCAGAATATTCTACTATACTTTCACAGCTTTAATAGTAAAACTTTAACTTCAGACAGTAGGAATTAGTCTGTGTACCATCCCCAAAACTGAAAGTCCTGAGTAACTTCTAATTATGCGTGTTTGTATGAGAATGCTCCTCTATCTATGCAGTTTTTTCAGTGCCTTTTAATAATGTAACAAGCTTGTAAAACTCTACATTTGCTTCTTGGTTTGTTTTTTTTTTAGAGAGCACTTGAGCCTCCTGATGTGCATCATGAGAGACTTCTTCCTGTTTCTATACTAGGATTTATCGTAAATCTTATAGGAATATTTGTTTTTCAACATGGAGGTCATGGGCATTCACATGGCTCTGGTAGGATGTCTGTAATTTTCAGTACTGTCTCTTTTCTCAGCACCCTGTGTTCCAGGACTTTATAATCCTCCAATGAGAACCCCAGGACTAAATTTTAATGTCACTTTAGTGGCAGCCCTAGCCAAATGTACGTGTCACTTGTTGCAATGTTGACTTTGATGTTTTATCACTAGTCCTAATGTGTCACTACCATACTTCCCATGTTAACATTCATCAACTGAAAAACCTAGAACTCCAGAACCTGCTTTTTGGAACGTGCAATTTTCTGCACTTTATTGGAAGAGATTTGCAGAGTGTCTTTTGGACAAAATTAAGCTGGAGTTAAGCAAGGTCTTGGCTGGAAAATTTACAAAACAGAATCTGAATCAAATTTTAGGTGTGGGGTGATTCAGCTTCAGGTTCTTCTCAACTTAGTGTCTTTTGAATTTAAATGCAGAATTTATTTACCTGAATATATATGGTAAACATTTTGAGTTGGTTTGGGTTTTTCTGTTGTTTGTTTGGGGTTTTTTTGTTGTTGTTGTTGTTTGTTCATTTTTTTTTTCCTGCAAAGCTAATTGGTATGTCTTTCAGCTTAACAGATAAGCTGATACAGACTGGTGGCAGAAAACAGTCTTTGGTCTTTAAGCAGCAGTTCAAGCTTGAGTTTTGAATGTGTGAACGATAGCCAATTTCTGGTTTCTTAAAACAGCTCTTTATAATGTGTTTGTGTCTAATTATGTGTACATCTTTCAAATTGTACTAAAAGCGTTGCACAACTTGTCTCTGAAATGGGAATGTATAAAAGCACTTGACTTCTCAAATCAGCTATGTATTTTATACGACTGCACAGCATGGATTTGGATGACAAACAGCTTGTGTTAATTCTCTTAACCTGTTTAAAGTCATACTTTAAGATGACCTAAAAGATTAACAGGTTTCAGGTAGCTTGGGAACAAATGTAAGCATACTTTTATTCAACACTAAAATTTATACTCTGTCGGTGACATTTGTTTGTAGGGCATGAACACAGCCATTCTCTGTTTAACGGTGGTCTCAGCCACGGGCACAGTCACGGAGGTCATGGTCACAGCCATGAACATAAACATGCCCATGGACACACTCATGGTCATGGCCATAGCCATGGACACTCTCACGGTCAGGATTATTGTCATGGTAAGTACTTAATTAATGTCATAAACTATCTTGACTCAATTTAAATTAGCTATTAATGATTTACTGAAAAAAGAAAAGAGTGGTTGCTGGCAGCTTGTTGCAAGCATACATGGAAGTAGTTTCACTAAATGTGTGGTATGCTCTGCTACCACCATGTTTTATGGCTCATTTTGGTAAAAACTGTTTCACTTGCGTAAGTTCAGTGTTAGTTTTTTAAGATTTTTGCTTTACTGACATTTTTTGAATGTTTACTGTAGTGTGATGTGTTGGCAAAAGATAAGACAGATGTATGCTATAGCAGTACAATGAAATTAGTTATCAAGTGCTCTGTTTCAATTTTTCATTCAAGTCAATAGACAAAGTTAAGCTGCTTTGCTAATGTTCTCCACTTGAATAATTTTACAGATCAAGATATTAGGAGAGATGAGCAAGCAGTTTTACTTTGGCTACTTAGGGACTGATGTGTCGTACTTGGTTTGTGATATCAAATACAAGATTTTTCCTTTCTTGTGTAGTTGTAATCTGTTTTAAAACTGGTTATGAAAAAGGTAACTGGTATCTTTGCTATGCTTAAATCTTTTCTAGAAATGCAAACAATCTGTGAAAAGACTTCCACACAAAATATGGTCAGTAGCCTTTGCTATGGGAGAAGAGACAGTGTGGTTGCTACCTATTTGAAACAGCAAATTAAAGCATTACTGTAATGCAGAGTTGTCAGTCTTTCCTGACTAAGCCATAAACCAGGATCTGATGTGACTGAAAATATGCATATTCAGAGTGGGGTGTAGTGTGGTAACTCGCAGACAGGAGGTGACAAAGAATATAAAAATATTTACTTGTACCTTTCTTGCTATTTTTAGTAAAAAATTGGTGCTTGTTTTCCAAGTGCTCTCCTGAAGTTTGATTGGAAAGCAGGAGCTCCCTGCTCCTGCCTCTTCCTAGCTCTCCCCATGCCCCTCGCCCCCAGTGGAACAGTGAATGTAGTGATCTGTTTTGTGCAATTTGATGTTCAAATCAACTTTTGTATAAATTATATAAGTTCAGTAGAAGTGACTTGCTATCCTTTAGCAAGTTTTTCTTAAAATATCGTCTTGATGTGTTCCACAGAGGCATTAGTCTGCTTGGATGAGAGGATTTCTTACTTAGTTCTACCTTCTCCAAGTCTTATCCTTGTTTTACATTAGGTATAAACACTTGCTTAAGTGAAATATTTCTGGTTAGCAAATTTATTTGACCTGACTCTTGCTTGAGTGTATGGTTTGTATTCTTGAGGGGGCATTATTTTGCTAAACGCTATAGAAAGGTCTTATTTCTCAGTTTGTTTTAATTAAAAAACAAATGTTGATCTATTTTTTTATATATGCACATATATAAAATCTATTGTGTAAAGTGGTATTTTCTTTTTTTAAAAATATGTATTTTAAGACTACTAACTTATTTGCTGTGTTAAAAAACAATAGCTAGAGTAAGAGCTAGTAATTGTGAGCAGCTTGTCTGTTCCAGAAATTTCAGAAAGGAAAGCTGTAACAGAATATAACACTAGAGAGAGCCATTGTGTAGGTTAATATGCCAATAATTGTTTTCACAGATGACCATTCTCTTGAAGGGATGGCTGGATCCAGCAAACAGATTTTACAAGGTATGATGAGACTAAGTACAGTGATTTATTAGTTTTATCATGGTCTGCCTGCCTGTGACTGTCACGCATCTATTTTAGAGAGTGCCTCGGGCTAAACGCTACATTTTTCTTAGAGGAGCTATTTTATGAAGTCCCCTTCCATCTGTAAGCAGCAGTGCTGTAGCCTGTGCATGGCTAGGGTTTGAGATGTTCATTAAAGTCTAAATGTGATGCAGTGTCAACGCAGTTTAAAAGGGAGATCCCAGAAGCTGGGATTCAGCTTCTGATGCTGACAAATGAAATAATAAAAATCTAGGAAAGAGTAGTTAAAAGCAGAAACCTAAGGAACCTGGTTGCAATATATGTCCTGGAAAGTGAAAACCAGTATTATTAGGATAGAATGTGTTTGAAAAAATGCAGATTGGTATAATTGTTAAGGGGTATCTGATCTTAAAACTTGCATTTCATCAAGTTATTACAGTTGGTTTAGACAAGATGGTGATTTGCTCTAAATTGCTTGAAGGAGTATTGGAGTCTGTGATCTCCTGAGCATTAGTGTAAATAAATTACTGGTAATTTAGATGTCAGTTTTGAGCTTTGATTTTTTTAATTTTTTATTTTTTTTTTCAAAAATTAGAAGGAGAAAATTATGTAATACAAGAGGTAATAATTTGGTATACCCAAATGTACATACCATTTTCTTTTGTTGGATGATTTTTTGTGTTGTTTATAGTCCTTTGAAAGGAACATTTTCAACCTTTTCCAGAATTTATAGTCTACTATATTATTTATATGTATACTCAGTACTTCAGTATAAGATATTTGAAAGTCAGTCTTTTCGTGAAAGGCACATTTTAATTGAAGCATATTGAAAAGACTCAATTTTACATGATTTTATTTTAACTTTTTTGATACTGTGGTGAATTGGCTCTGGCCAGCAGCTAAACAACCAGCAGCTGCTTGCTCATTCCTGCATTGGGACAGGGAAGAGAACTAGAAGAGTAAAAGCAAGAGCTACTCTTGGATTGAGCTAACGGTGGTTCAGAAAGTGAGGGGGAAAAAGGAATAAAACCCAAGTTGTGCAAAGATGATCACTCACCACCTCCCACCAGCAGACCAAAGCCTGGCCAGTCTCCAAGCAACTGCTAATTTAGGAAGACTACTCCTCAGTTTTATTGCTGAGCATGATGTTACATGGTACGGAATATCCCTCTGGTCAGTTTGAGTCAGCTGTCCTGGCCATGTGCCTTCCCAGCATCTTGCCCACCCCAGCCTGCTTGCTGTGGGGACAGTGAGAAACAGGAGGCCTTGATGCTGTGTAAGTGCTGTTTGGCAACAGCTAAAACACTGGTGTCTTACCAACATGGTTTAGTCACAGCACAGCATCATGCAAGCTGCTGTGGAGAAAACAGAGCTCCATCCCAGACAGACCCAGTACAAATCGGTCTTGGAAAAGTCACTGAAGAGCTGAGTTTTATAGCGCATTGTTTTTGCGAGGAGGGATTGTCTGAGTGTGGAGAATTGCGTTCAAAAGGCTGTTTCTGAATGACTGTTCCCATCACGGCCAGCAGGGGGCTCCAAAGGCTAAATTTTAACTAGCTGCGAAGTGCTTTTCTTTATCTTTTAGTGTAGTGTGTTTGTTATTCTTCAAAGTAAGAGTGAAGTTATTCATGTCTGCAGTATTGTTTAATTCTCAAAATAATTTGTCTGGAATTTCTTTGCTAAATAACTTTTACAAGATATTGTCAATGAAACATTAGCGTCTTTCAAAGCTTTACAAAGCTGCTTCTGTTAACTATCCATCTTATAAAGTACTTACTATTGTCTGTAGGCATCAGGGAACATCAGTTTCTTTACTATAATATGGGTGGTTATTGAATGAAAAAAAATTTAGCTACATCAGTTAATCACTGCTTAAGTTGATAGCCATGCTATGAAACACGCCTTACTGCTAAGTGCAGAAAATAATGTAAATTCTTCAGATGCTCAGTACTCCACAAATACATTGAAATCCTGTGATCACCTTCTGTGTGTTTGACCAGAAATTGACCACAAATTTAACAAGCATAAAGCATGTTATCTAGTTCTTGCAACTCTTCTCCGTAAAATATCTTTGAAAAACTCCATTAGCTTTAAGAATGCTAAGTTGTAATTATATAAATTAATCTCTTACAGGTGTATTTCTACACATTGTTGCAGACACGCTCGGAAGTATTGGTGTGATCATATCTGCTATATTGATGCAGAACTATGGTCTAATGATAGCAGATCCTATTTGTTCAATGCTAATAGCACTACTTATAGGTGTAAGGTAAGTGTTGCTGTCATAGTTGGTAGTATTTTTGATGCTACTCACAGCGCAGCTTCAAGCTCAGAAGGTTTGTCTAGTATGCTGCTGACTTAAGATGTCTGCTTTTCTTCCAAGAGTGCTGCGGTTCCTCGGTTCTGTACCGCTGTTCTGCTGTGCTCTTGTGTGAGCTGTCTTTCTTTTCCTTTCTACAGCTACAGCTTTTGCTCTTAAATCTGTGTATTTTACCCCTGTTTGCATAATACTACAAAAATGTCTTCCAGGTTCAAACTGCAGAAAGCTTCCTCCCTGTATTTAGTACGTGCTTATGTAAACCAATGTACTCCAGTAACTGGAGCAGAATGGCTTCGGGGCAGCAGAGTTGAGCCTGCTGGCACAGGATGTGCCCTTGTCCTTGGAAAGTTAAGGCTGGTAATTCCCCCCACCCCACCCCTGAGTGAAAACTGTCTTGTCCTTTGTATTTCCTTTGAGACATCCTTATTCCTTTTAAAATCTGATGGAAATGCTTCAGGTAGTTCTGGACTTTCCCGGTTGTTGCTTACCAAGATCACTGTAAATAGGAAGCTATTTGGATTAGACTGGACAAGCAAACGTTTCATTCAGTGATGCTGTTATTGAGGCTTTTCTGGCAGCAGTTTTGGTGGTGACATAGGGCAGAGTGCCACAACTCCACTTACAACCTAATAACTGAACAGCTTTGTCTCTTCAGCAATGGTGAATGTCATCTGATTAACTGCAGCTTCTTATGCTTATACCGTATATGGTGTGTTTATACCATATGCATGGCAGCATTCACAGAATTATTGATGTGAATCTCCGTTTATCAGAGTAGGGCAACATGCTTCAGGCACTAAATGCCCACAGAAATTTGTGTGCTAGATTATTGACTATTAAATTATCACTTTAATATAAACTTAATATTTTGACTTAAATCTCATGTAATTTAATAAAGGACAGATTATTGCAAACTAATTCTATTACTGAAATATAAAAAAATTGGAAAGAAAAAAAATGTGCAGGTTACCAAGGGGGAAGAAGCTATTGCTGAGGTAATAGCTGAACAAAACACAGATTTACATACTCTTTGTATTTTAAAGGTGTAGCTTTTTGTACAGCAAAGCACATGGGTAGTGCTGATCAGAAAATAACCATGTGAATGAGAATTACCTTTTCTTCTGTTGGTACAGAGGTTGGAAGAAGGTTGGAACCTTCTGTAATAGAGGTTTCATAATAAATCTAAGTTTTCTTGCACAGTTAGGAGGAACTTCTGAGTCCTTGTTCTATACTGAACACTGGGGTGTCTTTTGACCTGATACCAGACCTCAGCCTGTAACATTATTTTGTTGGTGCACGACAGTATAAATGATCTCTAGAATCATTCTGCTAGCTGCGTGCAGTCAGCTGCATCACAATCAGTAGAAGCAAGCCTGCATTTCTTGCAGACTGAGCATCCTGGTACAACAATGGAGCAAACACTAATTGCAGGGTTTGTTTGGGGTTTTTAATTTCTTTTTTTTTTCTTTAAAGCAGTCCAGCAGGCTTGACTACTGATGGCTTTGCTTGAAATGCACTTAAATGAGATCGTAAACAAGAAGACTAGCAGTTTCAGATTCTTTGAGAGCTTCAGTCCCCTTTTGTGTTGTTTGACTTAATCTTCATTTACACTTCTGGACCTAAACCCATTGTTTATTCTGCCCTATTCTTCACTATGCTGTGTGTGTGAAGTGCTGTTCTAGAATTAATGCAAAAGGTTTTTCAGATTCTTCTATAAGGTCATCTTTTGTAACAGTAATACAGGGGCCCAGCTAATCATTGCTAGAATATATAATGGTTTTGACATTAATCTTTTCAAGTCACTTAAATCTAACCAAGATAAAAGATTATACTGAAATTTTGTGATTTTTAAAATTTGAGAGGGGGGAACATTTTTTGCAAAAAGACTTTAAACTGATAATGGCAGGAGCTGTGTCTGGATTTGAGGTGGGAAGGAAGGGAATGTTTAATAGTTATACAAGGATTCCTGACAACTTCTCTGGGCATATTTGCAACTTTAATAAATAACCTTTTGGGGGGATTTGACTTTAGATTAATTAATTAATTGTCTACAATTTCAGAGGAATATTTGTCAATTTTACTTGTGTGGAGTAGCCTGCTTGTGTCCCTTTTACTAGTTAAACAAACTTTGGTAAGGTAGGGTTGGATAAGAGTACACGTGTGCCCCAAGAAGTGGACCCATGCATGCGTGTTTAAAAATCAGGATCAGTTGTTTGTGGCTGCAATAAACCAAGCATAGTTTTGAGTCAGAGATGCAAAAGCCAGTCTGATAAAATTGTCCAAATGTTTTAATGCTGGGGACTTTACCGTAATAGGGACTGTAAAGCTTTGCTTCTTTCAAATAGGGTTGTGTAAAAGCCCTAAGGTGCTGTCTCTTCTTACAAGAGTACTTTGGCTGCTTTGTTTAAATCTAAATAGTAGTATATTTTATTGCTGATCTTTCAAAGCTCTTTTGTTTGACTCCACATTTTTTTTCAGTATATGAAATTGTCCATTTCCATTTTAATTAGCTGGTTAGACCTCTGGTTCTACATTAAATTTATTAGTTAACTGATGAACTAGAGCTGGCAATATTCTTCTTACTGGTATTAATGTTGCTTTTAGTGAAAGCAAAGTCTTGAGGATGAATCTTCTGTGTCTTGTGAGATCTCCAAAGCTTTAAAATAAAGCAGTTGAAATGTCAAAATCTGTATGGAAGTACTTTTGCTCTTGGCTGTCAACTTGTTATTTGGGAGTGAGACTTCTTCCCTAGGAGAATGTCTTTTTATGTGTGTTTATCTTTGAGCTCTTGTTGTGCTGTCTTTCTGTCACTTGCTCTCAAATTTGAAATTAGCATATTGGATTAAGACTTGCCTATAGAACAGGTGCTTTTCTATCATCAGAATGTTAACTTAGGAAACAGTTGTGAATATTGCAGATGGCCACATGAGTGTAAATCTAAAGTCATGGTGGGACAGTGGACCAGACTCGAGTCTTTTCTGTTACTTTTTAGATAATGAGGATGCACTATTCTGAATGTTACAGTCTAAAAACCCCACTGGTTTGTATATGAAAATAAAATATACATTGAACGAATTATTTTCATAAAGTTGGAAATTCCCAGTAAAATACAAACCAGTAAATTAATTTTTAGTCATGTTGGTTGGTGACTTTCTCATGTAAAGGGAGGATCCTCAGAGATGTCTAGATTACAGTATCACTTTGGATGTGATAGACTTTAGTCTTAAGTAGTTAGTAGGCTTTCCAGGTGGAATGAGCTTCCACAGAGACGAACTAGGACAGAATTGTAGATGTAAATTCAAGGCAGGAGTCTTCTACAGGATAAACAGCATTCTTGTAAACAGCATTCTTGTAAACAATGTAATAAGGTACCTTGAAAGAAGTCTTTGGATTCCTGACTTTAAAAAGTAGTTCTCTTAATCAGCTGAACAGTCTGGAATACTATCACTATTGGGATTTGGGAAAGATGATATTCTTGCGGTATGGTGGGTATTATTGGAAGTATGTATTCAGAAACACATTTGAATTATTTTCAACAAAACCAGATTTATTTTCTGATGCTGAGCTTTAGGTGTATGTATTTGTGGTGGTTTGGGTAAACCACCCCAAACCACCAGCAGAACCAGGACAGTATTTAAAAGAGGAATTCTTGTGGTAGTAAGTGCAGGAGGAGCAAAGATAATGATGTAATGGTAGTTAAGTGTGTGGGTTTGAGGCTAATGAGAACCCATTCTGTTTTTTAACAAATTACATTGGCAGGTTTTTTGGCCTGGTAAGAGATTGTCATAGGAAGATCTAAGTAAGGCATTAATGTGGCACCATTGTATAACCCAACTCGCAGCTATCATATCCTGTAAAGATATTGTGATGCAAGTAGTACAACGTCATCTAGAAAAGTAATTGGATTAAAATGGAGGAATAACAGACATTGAATTTGGCATCCATTACTGGATGTGCAATAGTATTTATGAAATCACATGGTATTTTGCTCTTACTTTCTTGAAATAAGCAAAGGAGTATAGTGGACTGACAAAACTAGCAACAAGATGGTTCTATCATCAAGAACTTACAGGTTCTCAACTCTAGCTGCTTCGTTATCTGAGTATGTATTGAAATTTTCTTGAAATTGAAAATAATTATCTCACTGAATTTGTCTCAAATTTTACAAAAATAAGTACTTTGCAATTCAATTTCATAATTTTCCTGAAACTGATGATTATACATAGTTTAATTTAAAAATATATGCCAGTAAATCTGCTTTAGTATGTTACACTCTGCATGTCCAAGCAAATATTTAATCAAAATGTTGGTATCATAGTGCATAGTGTGTTGGTATTAAGTAGCTGTTGCAATTTATTTATGCCATTGCAGTAAGCTATGTTGTTGTTGAAAGTCTGATGATACTGTGTTCATACAGGTCATTAGATTTTAAGTACAAGTGCATACATTTTGGGAATGTGTATAGAACTTTTTGTGTAGTCCAAACCTATCGGGCAAAGACTTAAGCTGTATAATATTTGTTTTAATTTACTTAAACAGTAAAAGTAATGTTTTTGATTCTTCACGTACAGATAACGTTCGAGATAAAAAGTTGAATGAGGTGGTGGTGATAAGATGCCTTTAGAGGTTCACGAGACTCTTTGAGGAGCATTTTAATAGCGTGCTTTTTAGCAAGGAAATTTTCAAGAAAATGTTACGTGAAAAGTAATAGACAAACTAAAGTTAAGAAATTACTGTGTGGTTGGTGAATTTAGTGTTTAATACTTAGTACGTTGTTAGTTGTTTGAGGGCTTAATGAAGTTTATTTTTTGTCTTTTTTTCTGAATAAAATATGCATATACCGCTTAACATGGTAATGATTTGACTTCAGTCGTGTATTCTCCAAGTTATTGCTTAATTATCTGAGTTTGACTTAAGAGTGTGTAGGGCATGGGTAGGTGGTAGGTTTGATCCAGGGCTCTTTTAAAAAAAAAAAAAAATAAGAAAAAAAAAAAATCTGTATTCTTTCTTTTGATACTTATGTATCAAAAGAGGGACTAAAGTTAGAACACAAATCCTCATTCTATTCCATGGAGCTATGTCTAATAAGCCAGCAGAGTATCAAAGCAGTTGCACGCAAGTATTGTTAAGTGTTTTATTACTGCAGTGTTGGGCAGCTCTCTCTAATTTCACAGAATCAGAATGGTCAGGGTTGGAAGGGACCTCTGGAGATCATCTAGTCCAACCCCCCTGCCAAAGCAGATTCACCTAGAGCAAGTTGCACAGCACTGCATCCAGGTGGGTTTTGAACCTCTCCAGAGAAGGAGACTCCACAGCCTCTCTGGGCAGCCTGTTCCAGTGCTCTGGCACCCTCTCAGAAAAGTTTTTCCTCATGTTTAAATGGAACCTCCTGTGTTCCAGCTTGTGCCTGTTGCCCCTTGTCCTGTCAGTGGCCACCACCGAGTGACTGAGTCTGGCCCCATCCTCTTGACACCCTCCCTTTCAATTTACTCGAGTCTTGCCTGCTCCTATTAGTGGGTCTTCTCTGCTCAGTTTTCTGAAATGATGGCAACACGTGCCAAAAGAAATCACAAAAATATCGCTATAGGATGATTAAAGAACCTGTCGTTGCAATGCAAAGCTGCACAACCTCTAATTTGTAACCTTTTTGTCTTGTGCAGATGCACGAAGGGTTGAGCAATGCCTCTTCAGAGAAGTCAAGCAGTACTTTTAATTCAGATGGTTGAGCTTTCCTGTAGACATCTTCTCTAATTAGTGCCAACTACTGACATGCTTGCTCTGTGTTGCTCCTGTGGCCCTTCACTAGGGCTGCTATAAGGTGACATACTCTCTGCCTAACTCCTCGTGGTTTAGCACAGAACATTCTGGCTGCACAGTGAAAATGTGCTGTGGGATTCTTCTGAGGTTGTTTTCACTGACACGTAAATACGCTTCTAAGCTTAGTGGAAGCAGAAATCAGGTAGCTCTTTACTAGAGCATAGAGGGGTGAGATCAGTCACTTCCCTTTGGTAGACTATGACTGTCTACATCCTAGTAAAAGCCTGTCTTCAGTAAGATTATATAGAAATACTGTTAATGCCTGTTACATCTCATGCTTTAAAGTTTATCTTTCTGGAGGAAGAAAAATAGCCCGCATATTACTGTTCTGCTACAGAGACAAAGGCATGAAGTCAGATACTTTCATTTTGCAAATTTCATTATGCTTTTACTTGCTGTAGAAAGTTGTGTTTTCTCCATTTATGTATTTTATCTATTGAGTCTTGACAGGCAGAGGGCTTGGTAGTTTTTGGTTTGTCAGTTGGAGAGCTATAGCCTGTAATCTTTTAAAGTCTCTGCATTATAAACCTATGGCCAATTCTGAAGGGTGAAGCTGGTGTGGGTGGGGGCTTGTAGCGCTTGGGTGTTCCTGAATGCTACCACTAACATCTGGTGAATCTCTCTTTGATCTCTCTGTAGTATTTCATGCAAGTGTCCATTTAATTACAAAACGTGAATAGGACATGCTTAAAATAGATGAGTCTGTTTTACTAGCATTTTGTTTGAAGTCTTTTTTTTAAAAAAAAAAAAAAAAAGCTTGACTATTCCATAGTTGTTCAGGTTGACACTCTTCAAGTATTTTCCAAGATGTTTTCCTTATAGTTTAATGTGCCTGAATCAATAAACAATTTCTCGAGTCTCTAAATGGCTTTTACTATTTGAAACCAAATGTTCTTTTTTTTTTTTTTTCTTGCCTTAGGATTCTAAGTCTTATTCTGAAATGTTGAAGCAATTTTAGTATTTCGATTAGCTATGTGAAATTAGTCATCAAGCAAAAGCCACAACTCCTGTATAAAGCAAGAAGTTTGTCCGAAACCACTATTAGAGCCACATGTTTCTAGAAAGGCACCATAGCCTAAATATGATACTAGGTTGGATGGAGTGTACGGACTACATATTAAGTGGTCAAATAAATGAGGCAATTTACTTCAGTCATTTAGTGAAGTTGTTTCCATGGGTTACATCATTTTTATATAAAGTCTGGAGCTTCTCGAACATGATATAATGTGAAATAGCTTTGGGGGAGGGCATGTCTGTAACGTTTGGGGTATATGCCTATAATATTTGGGGCATTAGAATATAAAAAATTACTTTTTTTAAATGAAGTGCTGCATTTACTAAGATTCAGGAGGAATATTCTACAGCAGAACTCCCCCAAACTAACATACTTGTCATTGGTGGTGTTTGGAGCCATCATTGCTAAATGACACGCACTCCCTTTATTTACAGGGTAACAGTACCGGCCAGCCTTGCTTGAGAATCAAAGTACTACATTGTTATGAGAACAGACAATTTAAAATTGGAAAAGTAAATGTTAAACCTGTGATCCTTGTCTTGAGCAAAACCTGCAGTCTGGTTAAAATTGCCAATGCCTAATAGGAAAAAATCCATTGAAGTTCTGCAGCAGGCTGACCATCTTGGCACTGCAGATATGGGTAGCGCCTGGAAAAAAAAGATTTTTAAATCTGGCTGTAGACTTTTAGCTCTGGTATTGGAAGAACCAGAGCTGGTCTTGAGTCTTAGCAGTGTTTGTTTACCTTCCATGAAATCTATCACAAATATCCCCTATTTTCTATAAGTGCTGAGAGCACTAAATGCATTTCCTGCTGGGCTCTGACTGCAGTGACTGTGTAAAGGGTTTTTATCGCAGAGTGTTCAGCCTTGCTGTCCAGGATCACGACAGTGCCAGAGTCTTGCTAGCTATGCCTACAAAAACAGTGGCATAAACAGGGTGGGACTGGAACTGGTATGAGTATTATCTGAATGTGGTGCAAGTTGATTAAGAGTCTGATGCTTTCACTTTTCATGGTTAATCAAACCACGTGTAATACTGTCAGGCTGGATTTGTCAGATTCATATCAACAGCTTTTATCTCTTTGAACACCTTTTGCTTCCTCTGCAACAGTGTATGTGAAAGTGTGATGTGCTGCTAACTCATTTTGCACACATTAGCTGCTTTGCTATTATGGCTTTTATGTGTTTATGTCCTGAGTCTTGCTGTGGGTGAGCACCCCTTTCAAATTCCATTGTCTTATAAAAGAGTGTGATAATTTACATTCAAGGCCTGATAATTGGAGGTGATTGGAAAATTGTGTCTGCTTTAGCAGTAAAGCTTACAGACTGCTTGTGCGTGAAAAAAACTTTCCACTGGGTGAGAATTCAGCATTATTTATTTTCATGGATAATATTTTTGTAAAATAAAAAAAAAAAGAGGGAAGTACCAGTGCAATAGTTGCTGCAGAGACAACCACATGTATTTCGCACTAATGACTAATCCAAAAAAAAGGAAAGCTTGGTCAAATTCTCTAACCACATTTTCAGCCTGCTTGGTATCGTCAGCTTTCCTTGTGTTTTCTTCAGTCACATGGGATGGAACTAATATTTCTAGTGCCTTCTGGTGATTAAGTAATACTGGTGTTTTAGTTTGTGTTTGAGGAAAGAGCACACTGTGTCAAGTTTGGGCTTTTTATTAAAGGTTTTGTATTTCACTAGTATGCATTGAAAACCTGAGACATCAGAAAACCGGATTCTGTAGTTTGTCATGTTAGTTTGGCTTACAGTAAGAGAGTACCTTGTAAGATAGTGTCCTTTTGGATGCAGAGATGTGTGCATGGGCTTCTGTGCTCTAACAGCATTTGTGAGGGTGTATCACATCGCTGCATCTGTCTTTTGGCCTTTTCAGCTTTGCAAAAGATAAATTTGTAGCTGGATCTTTTGTCTAAGTTAGAGGAGAGAGGTATGACCTGGCATATGCCTCAACTTTGACCTACAGTATCAAGCCACATCCTGATTTACCTATCTTCTTTGGACTTTTAAGATGTTGCTGTTTCAGTTAAACACCATGGCTTTAGCTTTTTTGTGAAGTCTGGATAAAAGCATAACTTGTGCAGCATTATTGCCAAAAACTTGCACAGGAGGTTTCTCTCTTAAAACTTCAGTGTGGAGCCATTACAAAACCAGGAATAGATGAAATCTTGCCAGCAGGGAGACTGTCTTTTTAAAAAGCTGTGCCACTTACACTAGGAGTGGAGTGTGTTTCCACAGTCACCTATTTGTATATTAGTTGATTTTGAGCTATTGGTTCCAATACATGCTGCTTAAAACTGCATCCCATTGCCCAGCGAGGAGAGACAGTGTTTGATGCTTGTGCAGATTGCATAGACATAACCTTGGAAGATCAGTTTCTTGGGCAACAGGTTTTCAGAATGAAGCAGAACTTAATCGTAAATGCTTTTTCAGCTGAAGAGGTCTCTAATGAGGTTTTAACTTCTTTTCAGTGTGCATCTTGTTCCAGAATGAATCAACCAGTTTCACTGACCAAGTCCTTTTTTTGGAATGGGCTAACATGCCCAACCTTAAATTTTTGTTGGCTGTCTCTCCAAATCTCCTGCTTGCCAATTAATCTCCATTCCGTCAGATAACGTACATCAGTTTTATCAAATAGTGCAAATAAGTCGTGCAAATCAGACTTCTTTTGGTTAGATTTCTTTCATGATTTTTTTTCACTTAGTGGCATGTTCCAATAAAAAGGCAAGCTCCTACATTCTCCATTTGTTTAGTCCTTTCCATGGGAGAAAATATGCAGCCTGTATGTGTGTGTTTTTTGAAGCCTTTGGACGCGTATGTTAGAGGGGCCTTGTTAAATTTGTGGAGATGGAGTCAGCGTTCAAAAATCTTGTATTCAGTTTGCATCCTGAACTTCTGTATCGGTCTTTCAAGGTTTTTATTAAGAAGCAAACCTGCATTTTAAATAGTGAGTTAAACTGAAATCAATTCAGCAGTGGAGTATTTTGGCAGCTCCAGCTGCCTTTGATGTCATGCTTGTGACATGGACGTTATTCAGTGAGTGGGGTCCATTGATAAGAGAACCTTTTTCCCTAAACTCGTGTAATCCACTGTCTTTAGAATGTGACACTCCAATTAAGTTTCCTTTAGACAGATTGACAGTTATTGCATTGTTAAATGTTTAATTGTCTTGGTGACAGGTCCAGTTTAGGCAGCTCTTGCCTGACCCTAATTGCTTCCTCCTATTTCTGAACTAATTCCTTGGTAGCAGTGCAACAGTGTGAGGCCACATGATTGAGTGCATCAGGCAGTGAATTTGGTTGGAATAACTGGTGTGCGTGCAAGGAGACTTAATTTTAGGGTGGTTGTTTTTCCAGGGGTTCGTTAGACAAGAGTCGTGTACCCTCTTAACTGCCTCCCACCCCTGGCTAAGGATTAGCCAAGGAGTGAGCTGAGCAGTGGATCAGCCAGCACTGCTTCCAGGTACAAATGGAACCATCTCTTTAAAAATGGAAAGGAATGGTTAACTCATGCTGTTCACCATCTGCAAATATGCAGCTGGTCTATGCAGTGAGTTCTGTGTTGCTTCATGAGTTTTTAAACAAAGCTTCTGTGGTTTCCTTTAACAGTCAGCCCAGTTAATCTCTTACAGATTTTTTCTGGTGTACTCCAGCTGTGATGCCACTGCTGAACACTAAAATTCAGCTCACAATTTCTGAAATATATCATCACTTTTGGTCTAGAGTATTAGGTGACTTATATGCTCTTGAAATTAGATTGCTAATTAAGTTTCAGTATTGGGCTATAGATATTTGTCATCCTCTTTAAAATCCTCTACTGAGCCAGACATGATGCACTACTCCTAAACAAAAAAATCACCATACTGAATATTTAATGAGAGTAAAAAAAATGTAGTGGTAGGTTCAGCGTATGGGCTTACTGGTCTCCTGGTTTTTGGGGGGGGGTTTTGTTGTCTTTTATTAAAGGAAAGTAGTCATAATAAAAAAAAGGGTATTAAATGTTGTCTTAGTTTGCTGATTAAACAAGACCATTTGGCCAGGAGGGAACTTCTAATTGCTTCCAAATGTTTAATCCTTGAGCTTGGATGAGACCCTACACTTAGTTCACTTCAAGTTGTCCATTTCTGACAAAATAACTTTGTTGTAGCTGGACTAGTCCATACTAATTTTGTTTTATGTTCTCCTCATTATTATCTTAGTTCATAAGAAAAATATGCCTTAAGCCAAACACAAAAGCAAAAACCATTTCAGTTGCATATTTTTATGGTTAGTTGTGAGTGATTGCCATTGAAGTTTTGGGTTTGAGCTATACTTACCAGCTGCTTTGTCATATAACTTTTAAGACACTAAGAGATTTCATCCCAAATCCCATGATTAAACTAGTAATCTTTTGTGATTGTCCACCAGTTGTCTCTGTGGAATATCTGGAGGAGAAATAATCTTGCCTTTAGTAAGTCACCGTAGCAATTTTGTCAATCTTTTTGTTTTCTGTACTGGGTTTTCATAACAACTTCCTCAGCTTATGGTGGAACAACTAAAGAAAAATTCAAGAGCATTAAGGAATGTTAAGTTGCTCTTCGTTCTGCATCTTTTGAAAATGTAATAGTAGCTAACTTCCTTTTTTTCTTTCCAGTATTGTTCCACTTTTAAAAGAATCCATTGGAATTTTGATGCAGCGAACTCCTCCTTCCCTGGAAAATGTCCTGCCTCAGTGCTACCAGAGGGTGAGCTCTTAGGCCGTTTTTGCTTCAGATGAAGTTGCTGACTGACTGAGCCCCAACTGTGTGTATGAGGATATTTTGTAATGTTTTTCCAGTAGTGCCTGTGAAAGGTTCCTTAGATTGTACAAATGGATGTACTAGTTTGATTCTTATCTTTCTGAAGTCTTAAATTGTATGTAGCTTCAACTCAGTTTGTGTTTCAAAATGTGCTGTGTTGGTTTAGAGAAATAGATCCTGAAGCTTTTCCTCTCAATGTACTTTATGTTGATACAAAGTGCATATTTTTTTTCTGTTCAGTTTTTGTATCCCTTAAAATCTAGTTCTTGGTAAAGTGAGGTGGAGTAACATTGGAAGTGTGTTTATAAGAGATTGCTCTGGATTTGACCTCTCCTGGTACTCCTGTTTTAACTTCTCTGTTACTTTGTCGTGACCTGAACATTTGAAGTGCCTTCAAAAGTTAGTGCAAAGCGCTCGTGGGAGCGCATCTCTCCTCAAGAACTTACAGGATAGTAATTGTCACGTTGAAGGTTTGCTAAAATTGGGCAGAGGAAAAAGAAGGGCTTTGACATCTAAGCCCTCACAAAATATTAACACAAATATTAGTTAATATATTAATATGAATGTATTTTTATTAATAGAATCTCTCACAAATTGTTTTACGGGAAAATTCCTTCATTTGCAAAAATTGCTGGTTTAGTAACTGAGTTTTCTCTCTTGGACACCACTGTTTTCAGAAACGGTTTCAGTAAAATACATGTAGAATGTAAATGCAGCAAGGTAGAAAATCATGACACGTACAATCTGTATGTTTTCACCTTCCTTACAATTACTGAGATAGTAATAAGAAATTTAAGTGAAATATGGCAAACTGCACATTGAACTAGAAGTGTAAGAATGCATCGGCTTTTATAATATTTTCTGTAAAAAAACGTAGTACAGATAAACATTTTTTGAAATGTATTTTTAAAAATTTGCTTGTACTTTTAGGTGCAGCAGTTGCAAGGAGTTTACAGTTTACATGATCCACATTTCTGGACCCTCTGTACTGATGTTTACATAGGGACTTTGAAATTATTAGTAGCTCCCGATGCTGATAGCAGGTGGATTCTAAGCCAGACTCACAATATTTTTACTCAGGTATGTATCATCAGTGGAAATTGCATCTCAACTTGTAAATTGTCTGTCATGTGATGTGACATTGTAATTCTTTTCAAGAAAAATTAAATGTTTCTAATTTTGGTATCAGTGTGTTTTGAAAAGCTTCTCTGCTCCAGCTGTAATTTCAGAATACTCAGATGGAACTGCTGTACTTATCTCCATTAGTTTTTAATACCACTTAATAGAGAGAGCAGCTGTAGTTGTCTGAGGTGTATCAAATTAAGTTGAAACCCTATATTGACCTATGAGGAACCAAGATGAGGCTTTCTTCAAGGTGGGGCTTCTGACCACAGGCTGGACCTACTTAAGTTTTTCTCTATCCTGATGCTGTATTTACATCATTCATTTCTTTCCCTCTAAGAATCTATTTGTCATTCATTTCTGTCCCTTTAAGAATCCATGGTCTTTGTATATTTTGTTGTCTTTTAGTAACATCCATGCTGTGGTGATCGCTAGTTAAAATGTAACCATCAATTGTCGTGCTGTACGTTCCCCTTTATTTCCCTGCAGGTTACACTTTTTATAGTATACTTCTATATCACAGATAGTAATAGCACTTCTAGCTCTTATGAAATGCTGGAGTTCTTGTGAACAACAGAAACTTTATTAGAAGCTGATAGTTCTTGCCTTCAGATTAAAATCTTACAGATTTCAGAAAGATTTTCCTGTTGCTTCCTTATGCTTCTGACCATTAAACATGAAATTCAGTCTGGCTGCCCGTTCCAGTATAGCTGCTGGATATGAATGATTCATGAGTAGAACCTAGAGGCTATTAAGATAAAATTGAAAATTCTTCTCCAGCAAGAGAATTTTGTGGAGAATAAACCTGGAAACTTATTCTCTCTTATATCATCCAGAGCCAAACATCCTGGTTTTATTCTTGGTGTTGGAGAACTGTATTTGAAAAACTATAAAATTTTTCTATAATATCCTTTCTCTACTTTTGAGTAATGGAGAGTTCTGTAGCTGATAAGGAAACAAATATTCCTGTTTATAACTACAAAATACTGTCAGCTAAAGGGTCATATTTTGGAGATGCATAAGTTACTGACTTCTCTCAGTTGGACAGTGAAGAAAGGGGGCTTCTGATCAGGTGTATTTGATACTGTAAAAAAATACTTCTGTCAACAGTTTAATTAGTGCTTGTATAAATGTTCTTTTCAAAGCTTCCTGCAGCGGGGAAGGTCCTTGTGTGCTCACATGCACGTTGCTTCCCTTGTTCTAAACGTTCTGTTGGTCTCCTGCACTGGCAGTCCGTGCATGTGATGGCTTAGTGAATCATTTATGCATCTCATAAGTGCCCCTTTTATTAACTATTTTATAACATTTATTGAAAATTCCAGACTGGATTTTTGTGGGGGTTTGTTTGTTTGTTTTGGGTTTTTGTTGTTGTTGGTTGTCCCCCCACCCCCATTCCCACCCTGCATTGTGCATGCTCAGTTTCTGGACTCTCAGGAGAAACACCACTGAAACAGCCCTACATTGTGCTGCCTCGGTGCATGAATTCTTTTGAACTCCTTAAATTTTAAAGAATGTTTAAAGTAGTCAGTCATGGAGAACCCAATAAAAATAATGACACATACTTGTTTTTGTGTTACAGACTTAGAGAAGGAGGATTTCTTGTCATAAATATTCTGAAATCAAACCTGGAGTTTGGTCCTTTTTGAGATGTTCCATCACATACACATCTAGATTATTCAGTAGGTAGAAATCAGTCTGCATGGCTTGTGATGCGGGCTATGTAGTTTGAAACTAAGGGATATTTTTTAGGAGGGACTATACAGAACTTTGTTACATTAAAATTAATTTTACATCTCAAGTCTCAGTAATATTGGCCCCCCATTAATCTTAATATAACTGATAACTGGTTTTGCCACTCAGCTGAGCTAAAAGCAAGTTGATGATGGCTGAAGACAATGTGATCTTGAGCAGTGTTTAGTCTAGTGATAAATGTGGAAGATGAATTACACAAAAATAAAACACAGGTTTTTTGCTAGCTAACTTACTGATGTGGACTGGTGTTCAGGACAGTTAAATTGCTTTGGCTTTACAGTTGGTTGGTTTTGGTTTGGGTTTTTTTTGACTTTCCTTCTCTTTTCCATAGGCAGGAGTAAGACAGCTTTACATACAGATTGATGTTGCAGCCATGTAGTGAATTTCTGAATGGTGCTGTTGGACCAAAGTTTCCTGTACTGTAATGGTGTAACAACAGACTTGTCAAGACAGAGCCTGCCTCCACCGCTGTTCTGGGATTGACTGAGTAGATTTCTGCCTTTGGGCTATGGATGGAGTTCACTTCTAAGGAGTAAATATTGAATGAATGTTACGGACTTTGGGTTTTGTCTTTTTGTGGCCCCTAAACTTGTACGTTTTTGAGGGTTTTTTACTTACTAAGATTGTGGTACTGGAAACCCTGTTATGTCTTCAGTAAAGCTGCTGAAACCACTGCTCATTCCCATAAAGCCAGTGTTCTCAACAATTGGAAACTTGTTTTGTAGATAATGTCACAATGGCTGACATGCTTCAATATAATTGTATGTTTGTACAATTGTTTGTACTTTGCAAACTTAAAGAACCAAACCATATTGGGTTTTCAAAGTGCCTTTTATATCAGGAGAGGTATTTGCCAGCATAAATATGGAGCATCAAAGGGTTTTATTACTTTTACAAATATCTTGTATGCAGTCTGATTATTTACTAGTGATGTATGTGGGGCCTTGTGTACTTGCATAACTGTAGATGTTAGACCTCCCTTATACTTGCATCTTACCAAACAGACAGAAAAATTCTAAATGTAAAAGGCAAAGCTGTTGTGAAGAGACTTGCTTCCAAAACAAGCTGGTTATTTTGACTAAAATAACTTCCACAAGATACTACATTTAACTCCAATTCTTAGTCTCCTCGTACTGTTGAGAGTAATGAGACATTACATGATGCTCTACTCATGTTCATAGTCACTGAAACAACAGGCAGTTGAGGGAAGATGCTGGTGATGGAAGCAATGCTTGAAGTTTTTTATCTTCCAGATTATGTGGTGGGAAAAAATTAAATCCCTGAATTGTTTGTGAAAGATTAAATCTCCTTGATGTTAACAGGTTGTAATAACTTTTATTAAAGTGATTGGTGAGATAACTTTTGACTTTCCAAATTCTGAAAATAATTGTTCCTGGTGGTTATACCTGAAATGGAAATAAGGACTATGGTTCATGCTGTTTAAGATTATGCTTTTTCCAGGTTGACAAGTCTGATATTTTTTATTATCTTACTGTAGCCTTGTGTGTTTTCATGGGAAAAAAGAAATTCTCAGTGCAGTGATTTGTTTTTTGCAGAACCATTAGTCTGTCATATTTTTCTAGCACTTAAAATCGTTTTACACTTTCAGATTTGACTTGTTTTTAAAGAGAATCTGGTATACTTGGTATTCCACTATGCTGCAGCAGTTACCTTAGTAATGGAGGATTTTATAAGGGGACATTTTACAAACAACATTGTGGAGTAAAAAAAACAGACAGGCATTTTTCTGATAAATCATAGCTGCTAGTGAGTGGTATGGATTTGAAGTATTCTTCTGGAACCTGTTATGTGGTATTACTGATGAGATCGAGGCCCTCTGAAGCTGACAGTGCCTGTGTAGTAAGTGCTACGCACTATGAAAATATCAAAGATTCATTTGCAGAAATGGTTTGTTTGCCCCTGATGAATTCATGGTAAGAGATGGAGTTTCTTGTATTCATTCTGTTGTTCCTGAATTTGCACCTGAATTTTGATTTCTTTTCATGTGAAAACATGATGGTTGCCAAATTCATAGGTGGTTTCTGAATTTTCCAGATGAGATATTGAATGTTGATTTTGTACAAAGCTTGGGGATGTACTCTTGTTCTTGGAAATGAAAACTGGGTGTAAAGAAAAATAGGAGTAAAAAGCGACATGCATACTGCTTTTAAGCTTTACAGTCTCTTCCAGTCTTCAGCTCCTTCTTTGCAGAAAAGGTAATAAAAATATGGTTGTGATTATAGGGCAGAGATCCCTCATACTGGTTTGCTGGATGTTGCATATGTAGACTGCTTTTTGTTGGTTGACGGCATGATTTCTTGATTTTTATTTTTTCCATACAGTTAATATTGCTACTGTTTGAGGCTAGAAAAGATCAACTGATAATCACTGTAAAGGGAAGCACCAGCCAACCTCATTGCAGCTGTGTCATGATCCAAGAGCAGGCTTTGCTTTATATCATTTTTATACCATCATGTTTTGGGACTGAGTATTCCTGAACTTGCTGACGTCCTGTAGTGCTGCCCAAGACGCTGGGCTTGGCCACTACTTTAGTTTTCATCGTGATAACTGCTACAATTTGTTTCCGAGTGAGAATCTGCCTGAGTGGCAGTTGGGTTGGTTTGTTGTTATTGTGGGGTTTTTTTCAGTAGTTTTGGGGGTGGGGTTTTTTGTTTGTTTGGTTTGGTTTTGGTTTTTTTAACATGTACATCTACAAACTTTTTAAATATGGGAAATTGAATGAAAAAGCCTATAGGCTGGCTATAATTACACAATCATGATTTTAATGGTTTTTTGACATCTTGTTGCTTATGAGGACTTCTCTGACTGCTGGAAGCATATGTACAAGTTTCAATTTTCTAACCAAGATGGAACTTTCTTAATTATTTTTAAAGACAACCTTATGTTTTTATAGTAAGAAATTTATCATTTGTTTGTTAAATATAATTGAGGATTGTGTAG
>NW_010288047.1:29966-53048 GCF_000700745.2 Antrostomus carolinensis
GCTTTCAGAAAAAGGATAAGCATCGCAGAACTCTGAGACAGTAGGTGACAGGTCCAGCAGGTAGCTACAATCACATCTAGTATCTCAGTGACATCCAGTATTGGTTTTTTATCACCTACTAAGGGGATACTTGCTTAGGTTTGGGCAAAGTACAAGTCATGCAGTTGAAAGTGCAGCTTTTCATCCTGAGAGTCAAAGCTCCATTCTTTTGTGTTTTGCTAATTATCTAACACTTACCTTACTATAGATAACACTTTGCTTTATTGGAGATGCATCACATAATTTAAACGAAGGTTTGTGTGAATGACTGACATCCAGAGATGGATGAATGTCTACAGATGATCTGCTAAAACTCAGCTTCCTGGTATCCAGTAGTGAATTTTGAACCAAGTTTTCAAAGTATGATTTTCTCATGTTTTCATGTAGCTGAAGCTGACTGTGGGGTTACTGGTCTGTCTTTGTAGGTTTTTTTCTGTGACTGAAAACAGCAACTTAAACCCTATTGTCCCAAAGACCAAGCTGCTTGATTTTTACAGGACCTACAGCAAAATAATAAGATAAAACCAGTGCTACAGTGTCTGTATTGGAATGTTTATCAGGGTAAATGACAGTGGAAGAGAAGTACTCTTGAGAGTATGCACAGTGAACGCTGGTCCTTCGTAGGCTAATCCTGTAAGTCTGCACATGAGGCTGGATGTGTTCCTTACATCAGTAGGGCCCCTACAGAGAGCTGGGTTACTTGTGTCATTTGCTAACCAAGACAAAAAGTGCTGGCCCAAAGAAATGAATCTGTTTTATGTAATACTGCTTACTGAAATAAAAGTTCAATTGAGAGAGCTGCTGACACTATTTTTACATACAAATGTAACTGCTGCTGCTAATACAATGGGCCTTAGTGACTCTCCAATGTTCTTTCTTTTTTTTCCTGAGGAAGTAAAGCCAGAATTAAAGGTGAAGGAAAGAAAGGGTATCTCCTTTTAACTGCTATAAGTGAACCTGTTTTGGGAATGTAACCAAGATACAAGAGGGGAGAGAAGCTGCTGCTGCACTGCAGTTTTCCACCCTTTGCACCCACTGTGCAATCAAATTGTGAAGTTCATGGCTTTTCTCTCACAGTGCAGATTTCAGTTGCGGAAACCTTAATGCTTGTATAAAATGCAAATCCTAATCAATACTCATGTAACAACATCTTTAAATATCAGTTCAGAGCAACAGCTTTAGTTACTAATTAAGTCCTGTCCTGTTGTCCCCAGCAGCCATCAGACTGCCACTTGCTGTGATTCTTGATTATTCCAGCCCTTTTAAGCATGTTTGGGAATGAGGATAGAGGGATTTTTTTATTTTTTTTTAATTTTTAAATAATCTATTTCTCTGATCCCTAATACTGACTCAGTGGGTAATTCCTCCTTTACACTTCTGTGAAAATCCCTATCTGCAACTTGCTGGCATTCCCTTTTGGAGTCTGTCTGCATTCAGGCTTCCTTGCAGTGACCATCCCTGTTGGGACTCCATTGGCCAGAGACCGCTATAATGTGAAAAGCCGCCAGTCGTGCTTCTGCTGTGCCTGGCACGTGAAGGCTGCGTGTCTCGCTGTGTGCAAATACTGGTTGAGCTACTTGTCTGTTCCAGTGAGCCACAGAAGGTCCCTGCCTATGTGGTAATATGCCGGAAATAATGTGTAAAAGGAGTTGTGTATTTCACTTCCCATGTGCATTGAAGTCTTTCATGTGTATGCTGGGATCTTGTACCAGAGTTAAATGAATTGCTACAGTGTTTTGGCTGAAGTGTGAAATATTGTGAATGAAGAAATTGCCAAAATCATTCCTGGTAGCATACAGCATATTGCTTGCCTTTACCTTTAAATTACAGGAATTACTCTTAGCAGTGAGCTTAAGTTGAATAGTACAGTATATCAAAATACCTGTAAAGAAATCTTAATGATAACACGAGGCAGCTCAGTAAAATTCTGAAGGCTGTGTATGATTTTGTTCTGGAATGCTAATGTTAGTAGCTTAGCCATGACTTGTCCCAAGTGCAATAGTAGAATTTTTTAATGTAATCTTTTCTACTTGAATACAGTCTATATAAAATGTTAAATTACCTATATTACTGAAAAGATCTGGGATCAAATTTATTTCCAATAAATCTTCAGTTTAAAAAAAATAAGCATAAGGTCTGCTTTGTTGTCATACATACTGTGAAGAGTAGTTGAAATAGCAACCACCATGATCCATTAGCTGATTTTAAAGGCAGTTCTTGCAGTCTGTTTTCTGAGACTTGACTTGAGGTTAATTGTGGTTGTTGCACTTTGAGTCCAGCACTTCATAAATGCTAGCATGAAGAAATCCAGTTTTATTTTAAGTTGCAACCTTCTGAAATAAGAAATTCTGCACAGCTTCTCCCTCTTTCACCAACTGTCCAAACGGTGAGTTCTCATTTTTCTTGGTTTAGACATAAAGAACATTCTCACCTGTCTGTATTCACTCTCCCAAATGTAACGATGGATACAGACCTAACAAGTTTTGCACACTAATGGTTTCTATTGGTGAGACAACTACCAAGATTCTGGAAAGTTAAAAAGCAAAATTTAACATCTAAAATGCACTTACAACGTATGCAGTGGGCTTGGCATCTGGTACATTTCTTCACTTCTCTGCTTGCACTTCTTGCCCTTGTCATCAACCCAAGACTGATGTAGATGTCAATGAACTGAATCAGACAAAGGCTTTTTAAGGTTTAAAGGTTTCTGGATGTGTCTGCATGTTAGAAGCTGATGCCAGAAGGTGCAGCTTGCAGTTTGTAGCTTCAGGTAAAAGCAGGTGCATGTTCCTACAGTGTTCTCTTCTGAAGCAATATACAATATAAATGCACTTAGGCAAGCTCTAAATAGTCGCAGGAATAACTTTATGCTGTCATGAAATCAAAGATGGAATAAAAATTTGCACACCCCATTTTTATTTAAGTGGTCCTTTGAAATGCGTTCTTTTCAAAACTGGAACTATCTACAGAAAAAAGCTGAAGCATTTCTAGTTCCAGAGGATGCATGGTGCCTGCAACAATCAAGGAATGTAGTGGACCACCTAATTCCACTGTGGACATCTGATGCAGTGTGCCTGAAGCAATCTTCTGATCTGGAGCACCCACGCGTGCAAGGCCAACACAAATTGTGTTTTCGGTAATTTCTGTAAGAAAAAAGATTAAATGCTTAATGTGTTGACTAACAGTCCTGTCATAAAGGCACAAGTACTCAAAATGCTTAAACCTTAACACTGCTTTCTTAAG
Source organism: Antrostomus carolinensis (assembly GCF_000700745.2). Lineage (NCBI taxonomy): Eukaryota > Metazoa > Chordata > Aves > Caprimulgiformes > Caprimulgidae > Antrostomus > Antrostomus carolinensis. Next base: position 33,249 of record NW_010288047.1, read on the forward strand.
TTTCCAATTAATCATTGGAGTGACCTAGAAAGCAGCTTATTCTTCAGAGAAAATAAAGCTGTATCTTAGGGATATTTATAAGAAAGAATGGGAAGGCAGCAGAAGTAGAATATGAAATTCATTCAGGAATTGTGTTATAAAGGATAAAATGAAAGGACTTTATTAATGAATAAGCTTTTAAAAGGAGGAATATAGCTGGATAGATTTCTATTAAAAAGACTTTTTCTGTGACACAACTGAATCATCTTTATAGCTGCTGTTATTTCACCCTTGGTCTCAGTAAACACCTTTCACAGTTTGCTCTTGACTAGTGTTCAAGGTCAAAATCACAGTCCTGCATCGTTGGGTTAACCTAGATGCATGCTGATTCTCACATAAAGCAGTGTGTGACTGCTCCAAATAAAATGTAGCAGAGATTTTTGAAGCTCCACTGATCTAAAATGTCGAGATTCCTTCTGCCTCCTGCAACTCTTAAGAGATCAAAGAGCTCACAGTTAAAGATGGATAGAAACAGTACTGGGTTACCAAACTGAGGCTTTGACTGAACCTCCAGGAGCCACTCGTGCTCGTTCATCTGTGCTCACTGAACTGCACTATGTTCTATCTCATGACCAGGATTTAAGGCAGCCCAGTTCCACTGCAGATCAAGAGAACGCTAAGATGAAGAGGAAGGGAGTTGAGTTCAGAGGCTCAACAGTGTGACTTGAGAGCGGTAGTTGCAGATAGAACTGTTGCAGGAATACTACCTGGTTCTTCTCCTTGGAGCCTCCTGTTTTGAATAATGGCAAGAAGCTGTTCTGCAGCTTGATTCACACTCATGTAGCGTGGTGGCTCATAAATCTTTCTTCCTCTGCAGGGAAAGAAAAGTAAAGAAATTTAACATACAATCCATTTCATTATTCTTAGTGTTCTTAACAGTTTCTTTCAAGAAACCCCTAGAGCAGGAAATTGAACTTAACAGGCCCAGGCTCTCAGGCTGGGTCTTTTAGACGAGTGGAATTCTAAAGGAAGACAGAGGTCTCTTGTGCTCTCACCACACCTGTGAAACAGCAGGGCCTCCAGCTGGGACATCATTTGAGTCCTAAAAGCAAATTCAGCTGCTGAAAGCAATATGCAGGTTTTGCAGCTACTCCTGAAAGATGCATTAGACTTAAATTCAAGAGCAAACTACTGGTTTTCTGTCAAATGCCCCGTAGACAGATGATTACAGACTAGAAATATATTCTTAAATTAAATGCTGCTTTCTTTGCCAATTGTGGATTCAGTCAAACAGATTTTATTTTGAAACTCCAGAATAAACAAACCTCAATGATACTGTGAGACTTCACAAATGTTAATTTAGACCAGAGTTACAGCATACGTATAAAGTAACCATTTATATTCACCACTGTCAAAACATACAGATTGCAGAGAGATGATTAAGATGTAGCAAGAGCTTTTTGGAATACAGTTAAATGAATGTAAAAGTATTTTCTGTATGTTGCTTATTTAGCTGTTTAAAGAGGGTGGTATGTATTCAGTACTTCACACTGTTTGTAGCAGAGTAAGGAAGAATTAATTCAGAACACTGTTTCAGCTATTAATCTATTTCAGGATGGGACAGAACTGTAGTAAAATAACACTTCCTTTGCCAAATAGAAAGCTTACCCCATTCTGACTTCTCACAGAAACAGTTAAAAAAGATTTTGCTCTGCTGCAACTTCATTCAGTTGCCGTAAATAAAGACAAGTCCTATTGTAATGAACAAAAGTTCCACTCCTTGTAAGGAACAAAAGAACGTGGCCACTGAGAAGTAGAGAGGAGAAGGCAGGTAAGTTCGGTATTAGACCATGGGCAAAGAACCTTTGTTCCTTGTTCAAAAAACCCTTTGTAAATACACTGTGTACTTCTATATATTTTCAAAATGGTCACTCACTTCATCAGATTCTCCAGAGACTGCTCCTTCACTTTAATATCTGTAGAACAAAACAGATATCAAAACGCAGATTCACTACAAACTTTCCATTAGTTTTCTTTGTAGGTAAAGCTGAATTTAATTAGCAGATTCTATAAACTTTATAACAACATTTTAGCTGTTACAGAAATAAGGAGTATGGACTGCATTCTACCATTTCATATGTTAATGAATCACAAAGTATTGTGATTTTATGCATGTGATTTCACCCAAAGACAGGGCAAGTTTCACAGATTTCAGAGCAACAGAGATAAATAAAAATACTGCTAAGTATACAAGTAGCAGGCACATTTACCACCGGATGGCTAAATGCCAGCATGTTTTGAGCACACCAGGGTGTTGGGACTACTCTTAAATTATGAGTCCATTCTGGTCACAAAAGGTAAAACAGTATGACTGATCGACAGTGATTACATCACTGCCGTGCAGGAACCTGACTTTCGTTAGCACTTCCTTCCTCTCCCAATCAAAATATAGAACAACCTTCTGTTATGCGGGAAAAAAAAAGGATTTGGGCAAAAATGAAATAGAGAAGGGGTCAGGTAAGACTGCACAGCTGCTATTTTATGAAACTCTAATTGACCACAATCCCTCCAAGATGCAATCGACTATTACCTATATTCAAATGCCCCCAAAATATTATCATAGTGAAAGCTGGATACATTTTTAATCTTGATTTTTTTAAAAAAATTGCTTAAGTTACACAATCAACTAAACCCAAGTGACTCTGAAGAAAGGGGTTTAAAATGCAAAGCTGCAAGATTATTAGTGCACAGTTTACTGAATTGCTTATATGTCTGTAAAGCTGTTTTGAATTCAGAAGTTTATCAGCACTAACATTTTTATGTCATATTTGCTTACCTGGTAATCTAGTCTAGCTGGATAAACAATCAATACATAAACCAGAATGACCACGTAGTATTAAGGGAACAATTAACAGAAATAGCTAGTTTTTCAGCTGGGAGCTACAATTAGATGCAGGTACCACAACTGTCCCTGACACATGAGCTTTATAATTCAACTTTACAGTTTCAAAATTTTTACTCTTGCCACTGTATTAAAAAAAGTTTAAAAGGGAGATTGTAGAAATTATTATATAGAACACCTGAAGAATACTTTGTTTTAGCATATTATAGTTGTAATAATCCTTGTTTAAAACAGTTGTGAAATCATCCTTCTTTAAAACAAATTACCAAAATTCTGATTTTTAGCCAGTTTTGAAAACAAAAAAACTTTCAAGGCATTGGGAAGTTTGATGTGCAGTGATGCTTACATATTTAAATTGTTTCCTGCTCAGGATTCCTCCAGTTACCACAGACTTTGTTTCTGCTTAAAATACTAATTTATTTAGCACTGACAGATCCCGGTTGTGTTTAAAAGATGATGGAGAAAGGTATAGAACTATATATACAAATATGCAAGTGCCTTACAGTTTATTTGCAGGTAGCTTCCATCATCTTGAAGGCATTACCTAGATTAGTAGAGTTACTCAGAAAGTGGCTTTCAGCCGAGAGTTGTTAGGTAGGAGAACGATCAGACAGCAGCACCATGGCAGAGCCTGGGGACAGTGGTCAAGTGGGAGCAGTATTCTGTTTCAGCTCCGTGATTAACAAGGATTTTTTACAGCACTGAAGCTTCTCACATGACAACCACTTTTTGCCAAAACATCCTTAGATGAGATAATTTAGGAAAAGAAATATGACCTTGCTAAACAGAAATGTAGTTAAATGTATGATTTAGCTCCCCAGAAAGTCAAATGTGTTGAGCTCTAACCTAATTAAGTCAGTAAAAGATAGCTGCTAGTCACTGCAATCTGATTTGGACCCTGAGCTTGATCTAGCTTAAAATCACACAGATCTTTACAGCAAATATGGGCCTCCTGCTCCTATTTGACTTCTGTAAAGGCATCGTTTCTTATGGATTTTCTAAAGAGGAATTAAGACATTCCTGGCTGCTGCAGCATGAACAATGGCTGAACTGACTCTAAATGCAGGTACATGAGCATTCCAATTTTTGGTATATTTTTCAAAGACCTATGTGAGTTAAGAACATTTGTTTTATCACAGACTTCATCTCATGCCTATCACTATTGTTTCTGGACACTGCAGAAGATGGTAGCTAAGGAACCAGGGTAGCTGCTGCTTACCAAGTAAGCACAGTGTGTGCATTCCATTCTGCATGTTCTTCTTGATCTTGTCGAAAAAGCTCTCCGGCTTCCATGTATCTGTCCAGAAAACTATAGAAACTGTCTCTCCAAAATTGTACAACTGTAAAAAAAAACAAACCACAAATGCACTAACACACATACACAATAAGAAAAAACTAAGTAGCAGAGCATGCAAAAAAATGCTATGAAAATCACGAATGATTGGCAACCCTGAAAAGACCTGAGCCTAGTTAATAAAGAAGTTTCATACCACAGGGAGAGTACTCGCCTATAAGATGCTTAAGTTTGCTCTTTCATAAATACACAACAAAACATTGCATTAAAAATAATGCTTCCTTTTAAAAACAGCTGCCCTGTGCTTCTCTGTATCACTTGACTAGTTCTAGTGCATTCCTTTGCGTTCCTTCCTTTCTTTTTAACACAATCTGTACTTACTGAACTGTTTTTCCTTCTCCATAATAGATGTGCTTTCTTTTACTCTCCAAACAGTAAAGCATGTTAAAGAATGACTAATGAATTACCTGTGAAGTTTTTATTTATCTCTGCATTCCCCTTTTCAATGTACATTAACTAACTGTCAATCTACATTCTATTCTTTGTTACTTAATTCTGAAGTCCTTTTAAAGGCAAAACTTTGTAAGACCAGAATGAAGATTAGTACTTAATATTTCTTATTTTGGTTAAAGCTAGGCAACTTCTAATAATGCAATAATCTGAGGATGTTTTGATTCTACAGTATTTGTATTAAAGCAGCACTTTCCTGCCGATGAAAGCTGTATCATGCAAAAGAAGTTACAGTCTTAAGAGGCAGTGGACATGAAGATCTGAAGACAGGGACAAATCGTGCATGAAGCAGAGAGGTGCAATATTTTTTATGCACATACGGTAAGAATAATATTGCTAGCAGATTCTACATCAAACATACTCACTGATTTTATTCTCAGTTTTAACGCTATTTATTACTCTAAGTCTCTAATCTTGGTGAAGACATTTGAAGCAGTAGTCTTGCCAATCATTTACAGTGATGCAAAAGCAAAATTTATATGTAACCTAAGGCAGCACTTGGCTTGGAAGTTCCTGTAACCAACTCGAAAAAGGACAAAACCATGCATCAACTGTGGTCAGCTCAGCTCTGGAATGGGGCCATCCCCCACGGATTTCGCAGCTTGCCAATATTCTGTCTGCTCAAGCACACCAGAGAAACAACAGCTATCCGGACTAACTTCCCCGCTTCTTCTGTAAATCTGGAAGGACAAACAGGAGGCACTGTGTGTGCTGTTAGCCCAGGAGACGGCCTTAGGTAGAAGCAGCTCTGGCAGCTCGGTGCCACCCGGGATTCCCCTATACAGACTTATTTTACTGTGGCGTTAGGTTGCGGTTTTAACTCTTTTATGCTGCAAAGCAGAATTTGAATCAAAGCAGAAACATGTTTGTTTCCAAGGGACCAAAAGCTCAAATTTTAACCATTAATGGTGATAGGAACAGTGTTTATTCAAAGATTCCTGGAATATTGCTGAAAACACTTCCTCTTTTAAATATTTCATTCTAGCACAAGGACAAGAACACACCACGTACATTTCACAATCTAAAGGTTCTTCCAGTAAACTAAATATAGGTTGAACCTAATGAATTGCTCCTGATGTAACTTGTGAACTATTTCAAGGCTGTGTTCTAGAAAAAGGAAAAAAAAAAATAAAGCTGTTTTGCCTATTTTTTTCATGTGGCCAGTTAAGAAGCTTTCTATTTTGCACCAAATCTCAAGAAAACCTATTGGTACAAGGAGTTTCTCTTTCTCCTCATCACTGTTAGAGCATCTGGGAGCAAGTTAACCTTTCATCTCACTGGTAGTATACCTTCTGTCATCAACAACTGCTGAAATGTCCAGTACCAACCTAACTAGCTAGCTGACATCTGTTCCCTCAGAGCCACTGCAGTCATTTCCCAAAGAAGCAGCAGCCCTCCTTCAGTACAGAAAGTGGCCTCAATTAACCTCAGCTCTTATCCCAGTCCCTCTGGCATTTTAGTAACCTGAAGGAGAGAAACTTCCACCTCTGCTTTTTAGTGAAGAAAAGGATGTTCAGAAACGGGCAAAATGTTACTATCTGGTAAGAATTTTGCTGGGAATCACTTTTACATCACTCTGCCACATTCTAAAAACAAGTTGGGCATTCAACTTTATACCCTACAGCATTTGTTCTGATTGTTATTTTTCTCTTTTCCATTCATCATTTCAAAGATTCTCCATCACCTTTGCCAACAAGCAGTCAAGTAAGTTATCCTTTTTGTGCAAGCACTGCCAGTCAGATTCACTGAATCTGTCCTTTGTTTAACAGGTTTTGCATTAAAACAGAAGTCTGAGTGTCAAAAAAGAATAAAACATTTTTGTCAGAAATGGCCTGTCTATTCAGTAGAAATAACTTCAGAATATCTTCCTGAAGTATTGATATAATAGAAACCTGTACTTATAGTCTCAAATAAATACACCTGTTTTCTTAGCACCTGGAGAGCAGAGAAGTACACCAACAAGATGGAATGGGGCATATTTAATTAACCTCTTAGAAATGCCTTTGCAACTTATACCCCTCTACTAACTAAACTTCTAAAGAATAGATTTCCTAGCATTAATGCATACATATTTTTACTTTAAATTAAATACTACTTTGGAAACTTTCTGGTACAGCAACAACCTATGAATGCTGTGGAACTGAAGCAATAAATGGATACCCCTATTATGCTTCACTACTCGTAAGCAATTACCTTACAAGCACTTCTGCAGAAACAAACAAATATTTCTTTCTCATCCAGCATTTGATCTCTGCAGACATGTGACATTTATGCAAACATAGGCACTGTTCTTCCACCAGAGCAAGCCTGCATTTAAGAGCCAACATGTAACTGTATCAGAATTATTTCATGCAGATTCAGTCTGTTCCTAAAACAGCTTCTTGTGCTGAGTTCTAATTTCTATCTCTTGAAATCTAGCATGAACTATCAGACTTTCAAGAAAAGCCTTGCTGCAGAGAGAGCAGTAAATACCAATAATTCCACTATCCTAAGGATTCAGCAGTTACAGAGGACAGCAGATCCACTTCAGCCAGAGCCCACTGAAATTAAAAGAGGTTCTTTCTACCAACCATAAAAGTCTGAATAGGGGCCCAAAATTCCAGAAATCATGCTTGTCGTTGGAATAAAGCGGTGACACGTTTGTTAACCATGGTATATTACAACACAACTAAGGATTAAAGTCATATTTTGAGACTGTTAAGAAGAAGTTTAAAAAGACAATTAAGAGTTTTGTATACTTCCAGTGCAATGATCATGCTGTACAGTTGCTGGCACAGCTTTAAAGAGAGGCAACAGCAAATGAAGTTTCACAGCGGTCTTCTGTGTGCTGCACTCTACATTAAGCAGCTGGGGTTTGGGAGTGAGCAAGATCTGTTCTGTACAGGCTAAAACATCTCAAGCACCACACTTGCACTCATAATCAGATTTCTTAGAGTGCCTACATTCTGCTCAGGCACAAAAGTGCCAGAATTTCAAAGGGGCTCAGTAAAAAAATTGGACAGCTTGGAAACTAACCTTACCTTCTCTAATGCTCAAAAACTTCACAGAAATATTTCAAAAGGTCATTTTGAAAGACCTCAGTCTTTGGAAATACCCCTTCTCCCCACCCAAATAGTAATTGGCTTAAGCAAAGCTTTGTGCACTTAAATTTTGCAATGCAATAGCTGAAGTCAGGAAAGGAAGCCAGAATTCTCTACTCCAAGGCAATGCTCTGTCTGCTAGAGTTTTCTGCCTCTCACAAAATACTGCAGAAAGCTGTTCTTCAACTCACACTTTCATCTCCTCAGAACAAGCCATACTTCCCATTTTAATTACACACATAATACAAAAGAACATCTGATAACTTTTGGTTGTGCCTGCTTTCAGTTAGTATTTTTAACCCTTCTATTAATGATATTTCTTGTTTTATTTGTTGTTTATATAAGCAGAATTGATTGCTAACTGAGAGGCTAGAATAAACTACGAGAGGAAAAAGTGCTGTACCACAATCTCAGCTTGGAAAGCCTGTATGCAAGTGAAATGTCAATGAAACTATTGAGCAACTTTGTTAATGGCCAGTCTGAACGACTTCAGACACCTGAAGCTGTCCAGATCAACAGTCCTCACTTAAAATACTGGCGTGGCTAATCACCACAAAAACATATGGCATAAAAAGAAGGAACAAGTTGAGACTAAAGAAGGAAATTAAAAAAGGAAGATCCCCTATCCCCTTTAAAAAGCACTAAAGCAAGCAGGAGAGAATATGTGAGATAATATTAAAGGTCAGTAGGGCAACAGCTGCAGAGAAATCAAGAAGTAAACATTTCAAAATGCAGACATTTATTTTTACAGCATCTTTCCCAGAATTATTGCTGTATCAGCTGCAATGGTGACAAAGCAATTCTTCACTTATGAGCCTATCCCCTCTCCTAAAATTTGAAACAGCTTCAGAACTAGATACATGTCAGGGGAAGAAGGTAAAAAGGAATCTTACCAATACATTTTTCAGATCTGGCACCTGTATACACATGCAAATACCTGTAAACCCTGTAGGACTGAAATACTACTCAGCTATGTTCCGTGTTGAGATGGTCACAGGGGACACTGCAGATAGTTCTCACAGGACAGGTGTGCTCTGCAAATGAAGACACTGCACAGCCTGATCACGTCCCACTGATAGACACCAAAAGGCATTTTCTCCTTAAGCTATTCCTCAACAGAATTTGGAGACTGTAGCACATCTTGCATTACCCCAGGTTGCTTCTTGATAAATCCCAATGAACATACATGGAAAAGCTAAGACATGTTTTGTTTATCCTTGTTTTGACATGATGCTGTGCAACACCCATCCTCAAAGAAAGGAAACCTAACAAGTCAGATTTTTCCCCTTATCTTCCATAACCAGTTAACAACCCTCCAGACCATATACATCAGATTAAAGGGCTCCTAGTGTTCGTTATATTATATATTGTTGCCAGAGAACAGCTTAGGTAGTAGGACAATCATCAACAAAGAGGCAGCAAGAATCAGTCAAGCTTCACTTTTGCTTGGAATTGGTCATATGAAACAACCACAAGCCAAGTTCTAGTCCTTTACACTACCTCATTTAGTAACACAGACCTTTAGCAACTTTGAAAGCCTCTCATGAGAACCTTCACATGAAATTGAAAGTTTTTACCATTCACGCACATGAGGCTATGACTCCTTTTTGTACTGCAAGCCAACAGATTGGCTAAGCTGTTCCAAAAACCCCCAGTCCCCTTAGTACATGCCAGAGAGAAAGGAACTATGAAGAAAAGGGTATTTGGCTGAAGGAAGCCCACTTCACATGATTGCAGTCTTCAGGAGGCAGCTGAGACAAATCACATAAAAGCAGCTGCAAGAGGAGAACACATTTTTCTCTCTGTTACCTCCTATATCAGCACTTAGGAAATAGCCACTCCACAAGCAGAACAAAGTTCAGCTATCAAAAGACTCAGAAACTCCAAGCAAACTTGAACAAGACAGGCTTTTCCCTCCAAGGTAATGTAACCTTATCTTTAATAACCTAAGCCTCTTCCCAGCAATATCAAACATTGATTCCTTCCCACACTAGCCACTTAGGTTACTGTTCTGCAATGAAGATATCTAAATGGAGGAAAAAAAAAATCTATTCTGATTAAATGGATGTTTTTGGGTTATGTTTGCTGGTGACAAATGGCACTAAGTTGAACAGCAATTGTGAGTAATAAAGTAGTGTGACTAGCAGTGACTTAACCTTCAGCTGGTTTGAGAAACAAATGCCAACTTCTAAAGGGCTCAGAAGCTGGTCAGGTGAGAAAAACAGCTAGTGATGGAAACCAGTTTAACTGTCAGTGAATAAAAACCATCTTGTGTAGAGCCCCTCCTATTAAAGCAAAGAGTATTTTTGAAGCTTAGGGCACAGAGAGAGGGTGGAACTCAGAGGTTCCGCTCCTGCAGCTACTACAGGTTTTCTGTTTGACTATAAGCACAGCGAGTAACAATAGCATCCTTCAGCTTCCTTATCTTTAAGTAATACTTTTCTACTTGGCATGGAAAATGTACTTGCCTGTTCAGTAAAGACTCAAAAATAACATAGTAAGCACAGCTTTTGCATTTAAGTGATCAGCTAGTAGTGAAAAGACAAAGCTATTTTATAACTGCAATTGTCTTACAAGAATTAACTGGACTGCAAACAAAAAAAATCGGTATGAGTCACTGAAAAAAACAAGGGGACATGCAGATGTTTGTTCTGAAGCTATTCAGGTGGAAAGCGGGTACGTCTCAAAAGAAAGGCAGGTCTTTGCCTTGACGTGTTTTTTTCCTAGCTACCCTACCAAAATACAAAGTAAATGCTTTCAAAACTAGCAACACGGCTCTCCCAGAAATGAGTATCATCAGTCTCTTGTCTCATCCATGGCTTGCCCCCCGCTTTGCACTTTAGTTCTCAATCCTCTTTTTCTACAGTAGTGCCATTACCTCAAGCCATTTCAAGTTGCCTCATTCCTTCACATGTATCACAGGTCAGTATGATGCAGTCTTCCTCATGTGTTTGACTGCCCGTACTGCTACTTCTGAGACACATTACCAGAACTGGGTCAGCAAAAATTCTGTCCTGAGAGCACCACTGTGGCCAGTGACCTTCCCAAACTAACTCAGATGTTGTGCAGATTAGGAAGGACGGAAAAAGGGGTAAACTAGAGATCCCAAGTTTTCTACCTCTTTATTGTAGGGCTAAAAACCTTAGCAATCATCCTTAATTCTGCAAAACTGCGTGTGGGTACAGATAAAGCCATGGAAGTCAGGTTAGGCTCTCTGTTCTCAGCTTGCAATGCTGAATCCTAGTCAGGTAGGGACAAGGCAACGTCTTGCTCACAGGGTAGCTGAGTAGTAGTAGAACAAGAGATAAGCCTGTTACCTAAAGTACTAAGCTTTTCAGAGCTACAGAACTACAGTGCAGCTGCTGATGAGGAAAGCTGAACCACCTCACTAGTTACCACCTAGTAGAAGTGCTCTCTAAGAATTTTGGCCTTTCCTTGGGGACTTCTGTCCCCCCTCCCTGACCTCCTTGGCAGTGTGCATAGATACCAAACTGCAGGAAATTCTTCACTGGTGGTTGTTCCCCACAACCAACAGGAGTCAGTGATCAACATGTCAGATTCCAGACGAGAGGTGAACCTGCAGAGAACGTGCTAAGAGGCGGTCACACAGAGGCACTTTTCCTGGCTTCTCCCCCTTGGCTGTATTCATTTGTTTTTGAGGAAAAAGACGTTCTTCAGCTTTGAGGAAAAAAAGTAAATACATAAATCTGAAAATCTGACACAGTGACGCACAGCAAGAACAGCGTAAAGGAGGGAGCCACAGCAAGTTAGAGCCTTATGCCCAGTCAGACTAATACTTTGCTAAGTTATACTAGCCCCTGCTTTCAATAGCTATAGCTCACTGTATCAGTCTGTCAGATCTTCCTTAGCAGTTCAAGATGTTTAATTCTCAAAACTATAGTCACCTGCTCTTTATACAAATGCAATCTTCACCTTGCGGCCTTCAAAACAGCTGCACTGATTCTGTTAAATGGGCAAGACAGTAAAAAACCAAACAAAGTATTTGGAAATAGATATTCACCCTTCTTTACAAATTGGCAAGAAATGTATCTATGAATTGAAGGTGACAAACAATTACTAATGCTCTACTGACTTCAGTAACTCACTACTGTACAGGAAAACTGCACAACTACCAGAATGTTGTTGGCTGCACAGAAACATTACTCTGATGACAAGAGATGTGTTCTTTTGTGAACAGACTGAGCTGTAGCTGCATTTTACTGAGGGCCTAATCAGCAGTTACAGCTCACTACGCACATGGCTTTCAGAACAGCGTATAAAGGTGTTTCCTGTTTTTCTCTAGTAAGAAAGAAAGAGGTTTTGTATCACAATCAGATTAAAACAAGAAAAAAAGCCAAGCCTTTTCTGTGGTGAAGCAAAAGAGGAATCCCTGCTATACTTAACAGCAACTTTGCAATCTGAAACACAGAACTCCAGAACTAAACTGATGGCAGGAGACAGTCATGAACATAAAGCCTGGTGAAAGAAATTATAAACTTCCACCACAACTCTAATAAAATCACAGGCTGCTTTTTTGTAAGATACTTTTTTGTAAGATACCCCTCACTTGTTGCTTATGCTTGTAAGAAGCAATGAAGAGTTAAACACACAGCTGGTTATGGTCTGTCCAGTAATACAACATGATCACTATTTCCTAAAATGCTTTATACATCAACAGGAATGTTGACTTAAGAGAAGGCAGCCCCTCCCAAGCCAGAATGGAAAAGGGGACTAATGCCAGAGTGAAAAACATATTTCCTTCATGGTCTGTTCCTTCAGCATGGGATAAGGAAATAGTAAACTAATCTCCAAAACTCTGCATATATGAAAAGCCTTATGGACCGTTTGCAATATATTCCCAGTTAGTTTTCTGCTCTTTTTTTCCTTCCTGTGCCTAGCTGAAGCTGTGGGGGAAGCAAAATTTCAGAAAACTTAAGTCACCTGTTCTTTTTGGGAATATGAGCCTTGCATCTCCCTTCCTAATGACCATAAAAGAAGAGTAAAAAGATACCAGGTAGCAGAAAGTACTTGTCAACAGCTTGCCAGCAGAAGCAAACTTTGAACCAACACGAAGCCAAAAGGGGAAAGGGTGAGCCCCAGCCTCAACTTGTGTTACTCGCCCCAGCAAGTGCAGTCACGCGACAGCTGCCATCTGTCTGCTGTACATGTAGATTTTAGACACAAAGGAGCCTATTTCCTTCCTAGAAGATAATTTTGCCCAAGTCTTACAGCAACAGGCAGGTATCACTAAGAAAGTGCTCATGGGAAGAATGATAAAGAATGTGAATCCTATGCTGCATTCTCTTAGCATTAGCATTCACATCTCGGAATAGGTGTCAATGCAGTGTGGCTGAACTGCTAGATCAGTCAGGGCTCTCGCATTTCTAAACTGTTCCGCTGTGATCAAAGCCAGAGATAATACCCAACTTATTGCAACAGATTTTCTGCTGCTGAGTAGCACTGAAATAAGGCTATTGGAGTTTGTCAGTGTAACTCTGAAGGTGACACTTTGTTGAAATTCCCAAAATTGTGTTATTTTATGTTAAGCTAGGAAGGAATGCTTCCTCCTTCAGTGGTGCTAACTGTTCAAACCCTCTGCTCTTGTCTGTAGTACACTTACGTGCCTGTGCTTACTTTCAGTGTTGGCAAAGTGGGAGCTTGGTTTAGGAGTTCCCATACACAAGGAACCATTCTGAACCTTGAGAGGGCAGGTTCTATGTTAAAGTGATGAATGAAAACAAAAGGGGGAAGTTTCAACTAATTTATATGTGATTAGTTATGATACATACACTGCTGGAACATTTTTCATGCAGGAAAAGTAATAATGGACCTATACAGGTGTAAAATGAAGTATTTCCTTGGGGGTCACTAGACCTTTTCTACTTTAGCCATTTAAGAAGCACAAAACCTGTCATTTTTTATTCTATTCCTTGGCTAGGCAGATCCCTCCTCTCTTGGGAAATGGGCAGAAAGTGAAGACAGGTAAACTTTGGGGAGAAAGAATGCATCATATACAAGATTTTGGAATTAGTTATGATCCGAGCTGGGCATATAGACAGGTTTGTGCATATATTCAATTTATTACAAGACCAGTCTATTTCTCAACAGGATAACAACCTCATTTAAGAATAAACTTATCAGGTGACCATCAGGAGTAGAAGGAAGCCAACACGAGCAAAGCTGTATCTGTAAAATAACGTAAATATCAAAGTCTCCTGGGGCAGAAGGAAGCTAGAGAGCAGAGAAGAACAGAAGTGTTACTATTTATTTACACATGTGCTCATCAAAAGGGACTTCTGACATGTAGCACACTGAAAAGGAAGTGTAACAAATTCTGACAACAGAAGTGTATGGTTGCTACAGAACCTTCAAACTTCAGATTGCAACATGCACTGCTATAGCAGTAGAAACGCTCACCAATTCCAAGTTTAGCAGTTGTGGAATAGCATATATACAAAAGTGCTACCTGTAAACCGCAGCAGCCCACAGCATTCATTATTGAAGCATTATGAATGACCTCGTATGGAATCCCCAATTTTACTGCACGTAGTACCAAATCACTGTGCGTCGTGGCCCTGTGAGAAAGGAATTAAAGACTGAAAAGATAAAGCGACCAAGCATTACTAGTATTATAGTTTGTTTTGAAAGTATGTTGCGGTTCTTTGCAGCTTTCTCGCATCATTAAAACTGTAACACCAACACAATTGTTACTTTTTAACGTAGCTTTGGCAAGTACTTAAAAAGGAAAGTTCCATTTATCCTTTGTCTTTTGCAGGTGTCTGTTGGACATCTGTTGAACTGTAAAGGTCAACTCTGTTTCACATAGGCTTCAACAAAACTCCAGTATTTCCTTACTGGCTGCACAGCCAGGCCAGGAAAGCAACACACTCAAACAAGAACTTTCAACAGACTGAGGTAAATTGCATGCAGTACTTAGAAAACACATTCTTGGACTAAACCAACACTGGTTAGTAAACAAACTATGCTCCTGACTTCCACAAGCAAAGGTGATTCAAGAATACCTGCTCTAAGAGAAGAGGGGACTAGTTTTATGGCCTTGTGTTATTCTCCTCACATACACAGGACAAGGAGCACTGGAGGATTTTACGGTTATGCTAATACTGACCAAGGGATCAGATGGCTTTGTTCACTGAAATTTGCTCCAGCCAGTACCTTCTCACAACAGATCTGTCCATAATGACTGTAGCTAAAAGCAGAAGGGCCCTCATGAGCACTCATTAATACCAGCAAAGGCTTCATGGAGTCAGCCCTCTGCACCCAGAGCTATGCTACTATTTTCTGTTACTGACACAGATTTTTATTGGTAGTAATAATATGAATGTTAGCACCAGGCTAGACGAAGGTGGGCTTTCCAGTATACTGCTAAAATTGTCATTTACTATGTTCCTGCTAGTACATCCATAGCTGTTACCACATGCAGACAAAAACTTCCAGTGAACAGTGAGAAGAATGACATGGGCATAGCTTGTTTTATCACTTTATCCATTAACCACCGACACCTGAGATTTCCTAAGACTGCAAGTACTCTTCAGACCTGTAAATATACTGAAAATTCTACAATCAGCTGCAGTCACGTGGCTTCTATCCTCCTCCCATATGGCTTCTCTTAGGACCAAAAGATTCAGTACTCTTTCCTAGTAACCTCATGAACCCTTAAATCCTTAGGGCTTTGTGTGGTCACAGGAGCAGTTCTAGCTGCAATATTAAGAGCTAAGAACATAAACATTTAAAGATAAGCAACTCATTAAAAAAAAGGTAGTTTTCTACAACATTAATCAGAATTAAAGTACTTTGACACTGAAACTAATGATATCTGAGGCAGACCAAGATACTGCTTACAAGTAGCCATTACATTTCATGTAGGGTTGGGGTTTTTTTTCCATCATGTGTATTTATTTCAGTCACTGGATCAGAGCACAAGGGTACAAGTAACATGACTCTACATGAATCCTAATTTTAATGTTAACATGCACTGAAAGGACAATTAATATTCCTGAAATACAGCATCATCTGCCTATAAGTACTAGTTTAATATAATGGTCTCTTGCCAATTCCCTTTAACCTGTATTTACATAAATTATCTGCTTTTGACAGATGTGCACACTGCTCTTTTTCATAAACACTCTCTATTTTTTCACTCAAAAATAGGGTGCTCAGTGATTTGATTTTTCTTGTGCCCCTTAACATGTGGTATAAATCTTGAATCACCAGCTGGAGACTAAAAGCTCTTCTGTATGGCTTGACATTACAGATTGATGATGCCTGACTGGAAAGACAGAAGGAGATCCTTCTGGTAATAGAAAAAGACTAAAGAGTGGAAACAAAAGGCTTAATAAACCAAAATGAGAAGACATTTATAACAACCTAAGTGATTTTAAAAACTACCACACATCAAAGCAGAAGCACTGTACAACCAACAATCATTCTAAAACAAGTGACCATAAAAGCTGCAGTTTTTAAGTACAAATAGAAACTAAAAGAATACTCTCTCAAAACACAGTACATGTCTTAATTATGTGATAGCCTGGAATTTCTTGTGTTAGCAGATAAAACCTGGAACCAAATATTCTCTATAAAAGCTAGCATGGAGAATTAAATGGTAAGTGACTGCTGAAGGAAAGATTTATGCACCCTGGAATGTCCATATTCCTATCTATAAGGGATATCTCGGCAAAGAAACTCCAAAGCAAGATTAAGTGTAGACAATTGCATATTTTTAATGCAATAAAAAATACACAAAGACATTAAAAGTACTTCTGGTCTGAAAATCAGTTATTAAATTCTTCATAAAGAATTATAGGTATGGAGTATGGCTCCTTCCTATTGAAAAAAAGAGTGATCATGCTAGATAATGTAAATGCTGCTTTGTCTTACCCAAAGGGATCGCCAACTACAAGAAATGCGACATCACAAACATCAGCTTCTTTTAAAATGCTATCTGCTTCTTGTTCCACCGTTTCTCGGTCAGCCAAAATCAATTCTTTTCCATAAAACTCTTCCTAGAAATTTAAATTAATAAGAAATATCAAAATAAGACACTTGTTTTTGTATCTCTCTGGGTGCTCACTGTGAGGAACACGGACATGGGACACTGGAAAGGCCACCTTTATTATTCTCCCCAGCAGTCTGACCCTTATCTTGCAGAACCCTGCCTCCCCTTGCAAGAACACCTGAGCTTCCCATAAAGCAGCTCCCAAGCTGACAAAAATTAGTCAAGATGCTGACTTGGTTTTTCATGCCTTCTGTGTCAGCTGAGGAGCTGCTCCAAAAGTAGTTCAATCCCACCTGCACACTGAAGGTACCTGGTGGACTCTAGGTACAGTTAATTTAACCAGTCATCCTACTGTAAGGCATCCACATCGTGTCTGAGGCTAACTGCTTAGGTTAGTTATGATACTGACACCAAACCAGACACAAATATGACACAGGTTTTTAGATTTTTCTTTAGTATGGTGTAACTAACTACATCTAAGGAATTATTTCATATTAATCCTCCATCTTCAGCTCTCTGTAAGAAACGCTTTACCGTGTATACAGGTAAACATCTACTTGTGTCCTTTGCTTTTCTTCATCAGCTCAGTAATCATTGTGTCTCTTTGTAGGTTTTAAATGCCTTTATTTCCAGAATCAACCTCACATTTGTAATAAAACTCCAGTTAGTTCTAGAAACGTTCTGAACATATCTGTCTCTGTAAGTCATGTTTCACCATACATTTCACAGGCTCTTTATATGATTAAAGAAAGGTTTTTTCCCAGGACACAGACCAAAAAAGGTGGTTTTGTTCTAAATAGTATTCAGAAAATTTGGGTGATATTACAAATATTAGCAAATTGATATACCATTGACCAGCTATGGTCCTGAAAGATTTTCCTCTGACTTCTCCTGTGTCTTCAGTGATAGCTTTGTCTTTGCCCACAAAGAACAGTGAATTGACAAGAGAACCACAGTACTTGTACAGAGCAGAGTGGCGCTTCCATAAAAAAATCCATCCAATAGCTGGAGTACTAGATATGGGGCCTCAGCTACTGTGTTCAGTTCCCTTTTCTAAAGAGTACTTCCTCAACATTTTTGGTAAGTTTACCTCTGTAAAATGAGGACATTATTTTCCTTGTAAAACAGGCTGCAATCTGTACAGATTCAATAGAAAGGGGACAAAATAAATGCATAAACAAATCTTGTATCTGTGATTGAGAGTGATTGACAGCCACCCTGGGGTACCATTGAGGTCTGTCCTAAACAAACTACAACAAATTTTGACAGCCTACTTGTTTTTATTAGGTATCTTACACTAGATGTAGCACAGCAGCAACAGGAGCTGATCGATACAGCAAAGCACTTGGTGCTGAGAACTCAGTAGCAATGCTAGGTATGTTTTGGTGTGTTCACCATTGGACCAGACTAACTTTAGTCCAGTACTGTAAGCAAACGCACACTATAGAACACACCAGCTGCATTCCCAGAAGCACACCTTTCAGTTTGTTTTAATCTAATGGAATCTATTTGCATGCTTGAAGACTGTTCCAGAATGTAAATCAAAGCACATTAATTACAGAATATATTAAAAACACTCCCCTGACAAAAACTAAAATGAAGACTCACTGAGAGGTCACTGGGTCCAAACAGCTTTTAATGTACATTTTACACAAACAAGATAAAAATAAGCAAGTCATGTAATTTGAATTTTGAGATCTGATTTTAGAAGCATCAGCACAGGAGGATTTCTAGAAAATCCCTGCAGGGAAGAATCTGTTCTTTATCTCTTGAGAGCTTTCTCGTAACTTTTCAAGTTGCTTAGGAGAGACTGGCCTTCAGATTACTAAATAAATCATTTGGCATTGTCACTTGTATGTAAACTGGGCTGTATTATCAACATTTGATGATTAATTCCTATATTCCCCTCTTAGGCAGTTTCAGGTAAGACAGCATCTTTTACTTTGTTTTTATTGATCACTTTTCCCAATTACCTCATCTTTGGGACTTTAAGGTTTCCAAAAGACTTAAAACAAAACAAACCCTCAAACATAACCAGGCCAAAAATATTCAGGATTTTTCTGTTATTCAGTGTTTTATTTTCAGCTATCTAGGAATCAACTGTTTCTTTATAGCAAATGCAGATTTTGCAAATATTCTAGCCTAGCTTGTATGTGGACACCACACAATGCTGACTACAAGCTAAAAGTCTCATGTGCTGTATGTATATACAGATACGCATGCAATGTACAGATATATTATGGCTATACAGCATCCAAGACCCAGACAGCATCTCTGTATAGTACTACACAGCTTATTTGGAGGCAAGATCCCTGTTCTTTGGGTAGGTAAGTCCTTTTTTTGGTATTATTTCAAGACTAAACTTTATCTTTCTATGACCAGTGAACTCATCAGAGTTATAATTTGTACATTTTTATGACTGTCTTCTTCCACAAGGTGTGTTTACTGACAAAAAGCTTATCTCCGTGTGGTTCAACAGCCCATCTCTGACTGAACTGTGTATGTTCTGGAAGTCTCAACATGGTGAGACAGCCTGGCCCACAGGGAACATGGAAACCTGAGTCACTTGGATTATTATTCCCAGCAGGCACCAGAACACCGCAGGTCGATGCAGAGGTTCGAGGCTCCAAAACATGTTTTTCTGGTATGGTTTGTTTGGGTTTTTTTAAATCAGATCAGACATTCTGCTGACCAAGTTCTCCACCTTCTCAGGATTGCCATCTTGTTACAATTTGAGATGAAAATTAGTGTCAAAATACAAACATTACTTGTAGGGAGGAAAAATTATTTTTGTTCATCTTCTCACAAGGTCGTGAGACGATTTCTCCAATAAAATGTAGTACGTGAATACCTCACACGTACTTTTTCCGAGACCATGCACCACCCGTCGCTTCTGCGGAGGTTCCTGCCCCCCCAGCCCCAGCCCCGGCCCCAGCTCCCCTCGCTCCTCTGGAGGAGGCGTCGGGGCCCGGCGCGGCAGCAGCGGCCAGACCTACCAGCGCTTCCTTCCCCACCGTGAGGA
>NW_010288048.1:0-47521 GCF_000700745.2 Antrostomus carolinensis
AAAAATGCGCCCCCCCCGCCCCAAAACCCATCACAATGTTGAAAGTACACAATACCTTTTAGAGAGTTTATTTCCAGTTATATTAGAGGCAATTGTAAGATTTTGATACTTAGTTCAAATCAGCTTGAATGACAACAGAATGCAAACTATCAGCTATTATTAAAAAATATAAATTCCACAAGAAATTTATTACCCAAAGTCTTCAATAGTATCTTTGGCCTGTTCCTGTCCTACCAAAACAAGAGGTTTTTGTGAACCTTATGCTTTTGAAAGTCTGTCCAGTAATCAGTGAGATCAAATCTGTTATGGGTTACCTCTTCTTGGCCATTCTTGTAATCATTCAGTTCCAATGTTTTATTACATCAAGAGGATTATACATAGGTGTTCCTAAGAAACCATTAATTTGTACTGTAGAGAAATAATTTCCTTTAAAATATAAATTTGCTCTCTACAGGATTTTATTGGTAACAGGGTTTGTTGTTGGAAATTCATGACACTGGAATGGAATTTCAGCCTAAATGGGGCTTTGCAAGGAAAATCCTATCTCTAATGTGTCATATTCCACATTTTAAACTGCAAAATCTGCAAAAAATGTAAACCCATTCCCAGCCATTGGCAAAATATATGTAGTTTATCACACTGTGTGCAAATCAGTAACCTTTATTGATTCTTGTGCACGGTTCTCTATTAAATAAAGTTGAATCAGCACTGCTGTGGGGCACTTTTTTTTATGACTAAAACTTGATGTAAAATGACTTTGTCTAGAATAATGCTTTTTGCTATTTCTCAATCCATTCTAAGTGCTTTACAAATACCAAACAATCTCAATAAACCTGTCAAGTTTGATCACTTGCTGCAAAACATCTCACAGGTTACAACCTCTGACATTTTTTTTTAGCTTGGTGCAGAATAAGATGCTTCTGTCACTGAGATGCCAACCAGTGGTTCTAATTAACCAAGAAGGATAACTCCAAAGAAAATTCACAAAATTTCTCCACTTTGTTTCTTTTTTGTACCACCCAACACCACCGCTGGCTCATGATCAAAAATTAATAAAAAAAAAAAGATCAAAAGTCAGGCTGGAATCTACTTGAGAACTGAATTTTCTCTGCAAGTTTTATTATCTGCAGTGACTGACAATCAGGAAATATTATTTGTTATTGTCAGTAGAAGCACTTATGTCACCTTCACTCGCTTACACACCTGTAATCATTCAGCTCATATTCGATATTGCTTAGAGACTGAACGAAATCCCCTGGTAGCATCCCATCCTCTCACTGATGCATCACCTCCCACTTTACAACTAGTAAGATGCTCCCAGATAGACATAATACAGAACCAGTTTCCTGCCCCTCACAACTAGAGGTATATACCAATTAGATAAGTCCCAAAGTCATGGCTAGATTGTCCTGATTTTTGCTAAAGCTCAGCGCTGTTATTCTGCCAGCACAAGCGTAGCGAGGGTCCAGGGAGACAGAAATATTTTAACTAAACATTCTAAAAGTAGGTCCACAGACTTAATCGTGGTATTCTGTTGCAGAGGCTGCACCAGAAATATTTAAATAGAATCATAGAATGGTTAGGGTTGGAAGGGACCTTAAAGATCAGGTCAACAAAAATGTTGAGTTTTGCCTCAATCTGGGAAAAAACACCATTTGTGAAGCAGTGAGCAGTGCTAGTGCCAGGCTGTAGCAAGTGGGACAGGAGCTTGGAAAGTGGTTCTTTACCAAAATAGAACTTCTTTTATCCCACCTGAGCATGCTCCATTTGCTGATTAGAAGCAGTGTCTTCCTGGAGGTGTATGATATGCCACAAAAGACAATGTGAATGCAGTGGCAGGGCAGGAAGGTTGGGGTGGCCTTGAGAGTGTCCCCACGCTTTCATGCCCTTCAGGAGGAGACCAATTCCTGGTTCATCTTTCCCCCCTAATCCCCAGAGTGTGCTGTTTTTAGAAAGCCCATTTACTGCTGTTTGTGAGCACCTTTGAAGTGCCTGATCTCAGTCTGAATATTAGTCATGAAATTAAGCTCTGCATTTGCATCAGCTGGGGCTGCAGATGAGTTGCTTAAGCCTGGTCCTTCCCACTGCTGTGACCATACAGCTGGCAGAACTGGGTGGGCTTCTTCTTCAGCGTACATTTGGGCTCCTAAACATTGTGTGACCCATCAGAATATGTTAGTCTCCCTCTGACAAGGATGCAGCAATGTGCTCAGTGATGAAAGTAAGATGCTGTGCCAGTAGCTGCAGGGCTCACTCTTCGAAATGGATTTCTTCCTGCTGTAGCTTCAAAGAGGAAAAGCAACCACGAGCGAGGGCATAGCTGATGCAAAAACATGAAGGTCACATATTCTCTCTTAGATAAGAAAAATAGTAAATTCGTTGTTGAAGCTGCAGAGGAAATGCAAGGAGCTGTCTGCTTTCCTTATACATTTCTAAGCAAACAGGGTGTGCTCCAGGAAATCTCCCTGACCCTCAGCTGTACCTGTTCAGCCCATACTTCTCTTGTCCCGATAGTGAGTGCTGTCAAAGTGAGGAACAGATTTACCTCCAATAGATAAATAACTTCCATTTAAACAGAGTTATTATTGTTAAAATTTTAGAGCCAAGGTCTGTCCTGACTTATCTTGTTTCATAAAGGCTGCACGTATCACAAAGACAGGACAGAAAATAGCCCCTGGGTCATGCCTTTTTAGAGCAGCTTTACTGAAAGAGGCTGCTTTTTTGCTCTTTCTGTAATTGAGCATGATGGCAAGTGCTTTATGGCTGTTTATTTGCAGTCCCCCACAACTTCCCCACCTCCTCTGCACCTGGGATTAGGTTTTCCCGCAATGAACAAATCTAACATTCAGTGAGCAGTAATTTGCAATGTGCCATGCTTGAATCAAGCAAAGAAATAAGCCAGTGGGGTTGTCATAAAGACCTGACAGATGGTAGGAGGAACCGCCTTTCTTAATCAAGTCATGCTCAGTAATCAGAGCTAGCTCGAATTTATAACAAAAAAGAAACCCTACCCAAATGAGGATCAATGGGCTGCATCCTGGTCTCTGGTTAGGACGAGCTCAGTGGCATCATTCTGTATTGAGAGTGATAATCAAGATCCGAATCTGACCAACTTTGGGGAGTTGAAAATACCAGTTAGGTCCTGCTGCTGCTTCCCTTGAAATGAAGGATTCTCCCAGGTAGACAACTTCTCCCAGTCCAGCTGTAAATATTATTTCAGTCTGAACTATAGCATGGTGGACAAGTAATTATCCAATAAAAATCTCCAAAGTTTAATTGTCTTCAATTTAATCGTAAATGTATTAGCTGAGTGTCCAGCCCTCCAAATGATGCAGCTGAAATACAGGACATGAGAGGCATAGGCTTGACCTTGATCTCCTCCATGTTAAGGTTTTTAATTCTAGAGAAGAATGGATAGGTCTCAAGACTTTTTCTGGCAGCAAATAACCTCCCGAGTCTCCAGCTTCAATATGAATAGTGTTTGAAAGGTTAAGAAAAAAGGAAGGGTTTTTCTGAAAGAACATGACAAGAATACATCTTTCTTCATTGAGAGTGGTTAAAAATATCAGAATAAAGCACCACCTTAACAATCCTGTGTGCTCTCTACTGTGTAGGAACTGCTATCCAGAGCAAAAGAGTTTGGGTGGGGCCACTCACATGATAAAAACACTTTTGTGGGACTGACATGTAAGCACAATTCAGTGAGTCAGGGAGCCTAACCACACTGTTTCTTTCCCTTTTCACTGTCTTCCAGGCTCAGAAGCAGCTGAGTGCAAATCCTTGATCTGCAGCTTCCACAAACACACCCACAGCTAAAATGGCAGAAGACGCTGATATGCGCAATGAGTTGGAAGAAATGCAGCGGCGTGCTGACCAGCTTGCTGATGAAGTGAGAACGATAGCTAAACTGGAAACTTGGGGTTGGAGTTGGCATGAGGGACACATCCAGAAATAGAAGCTGATCCAGCAAGGGATTTCTAGGGCTGATTCTGTCTTCTGTCAGCTTTACACTGAAAGCGGAATTGGAAAAGAAATGAGCTGGGGTAAAATTTAATGTCATGTTTAGTCTAGATTAAGGCATTTATTGATCATGAGTTTGGTTTAGGTATTAGAGTCTGCATCAATTTGGCCTCAGAGCAAAAAGCAGCGATTTAATATTTTTTAAGGATTCCTTCAATTTGCCAAATATATTAAATGTTAAAAGTCACCAATTAGGTCTTTGAAAAGTCTTAGCTGAAAACCACAGACTTTATTTTTAAAGTGGAACACCAGCTGTTCCAAGCACTACTGCCACAACGTGTGAGCAAGGGGAGCACAAGCCTTAGAGGCTGCAGCTGCCTGGAGAGCTGCTGCATTAGAGAGTCCTAACAGAGAGCTGAAGATGAAGAGATCGCCAGTACCCTGCTGATGGCCTGATTTTGAGGGAAGGCAAAGAGCATAGGAAAAAAACATTGTCAGCATGAGCCTGCACGTTAATGTTGGAAACTATCTTGCCAAATCTAAGTGGTTTTTCTTCTGGTTTTTTTTTTTTCAGTCCCTTGAGAGCACCCGTCGAATGCTGCAGCTTGTCGAAGAGGTAAGGACTTGCATTTTATTTGCACACCTGTTGTGAGCAAAAGTGATGGAGAGTCTGATACTGGAAGTGGTTTTTTTTAACTCCCATTGCTAGGGCATGGCCATGGCTTTACGTGCCTCTCCATCCCTCCTTACCCTTACCCCTTACAAGGGTCATTTAAGACACTGTGCCCTAGTTGCCAAGTGTCACACTGCAGACCAGCTCCTGAGGCACTGTTTTGCCCATACCTGAGTATCCATTGAGATAGGCTACTCAAGAGAAATGAAGGAAACAGCCTCTGAAGGTGACCTGGAGTCAGGGACAAGTGGCTGTGTTTGCTGCAGAGCTCCTGGAGCCTTGTACCAGCACTGCTCTGACATCTTTGCCATAACATTGCAAGTGAGGAAGTTGAGAAAGGCCCCCAGTCTGTTCGCCCTGTCGTCTCTAAATACCTCCCTCTCCATAGATACTTGCAGCTATGAGCATCAGTCACCACAGCATGTAAGTGCCCCTTCTTTACATATCTCTGAAACATTTGTTAGGATTTCAAGGCTCATGAGATGTCCTAGGTTGACAGCTCTGGAGAAGAAAGTTCTCTGTTTTTCCATGGTGCTGAGGAAGGGAACCCCAGCTCAGTCCTGCCTGGAGGGGATCACTCCCAGAGGAAAAAAAAAAAAAAAAAAGTCATGATTCTTTCACCCTTTTTGTAACAAAGGGGTTTAAAAGCTGGAAAATCCCAAACTCAGTTCAGTTTAGAGTGTTCAGCCATCAGGTGGTGGAAAACTTTGCTCCTACCTGACAGGACGAATTATTTTCAGACACTATGCGAGCCTTGGCTCTGGAGCTGGTGACATTTTTAATCAGGGACATCAGCACTGACAGTCCCAGTACTCCTGACAACCAGAGGAGTCTCCAGCAAAGACAATGGGAACAAAATTATATCAGGTCCTGCATTCAGGAACAAGTACAAGCCCAGCCGTAGGCTTCATGGCCTTGAAATCAATCATGGCTGAGGAGATCAATAGAGTCCAGTAGAGACAAAATTAAATTTCAGTGCACAGATAGACAGACAGATGGGTCATTGAGCATAGTCAGCATCGCGTCTCCTCCACAAACACTTCAGATCTGGGCTTCTTGCAACGGAAACGTGCTCTTGGCTCACGAGCGATCTGTCCCTTTTTGCTGCTCAATTCCCTGGACATGCCATTTCTAACCATCACTTCATGTCAACTCTATGCTGGATGCAGCTCCTGCTGAAATGAATTCAATAACATGGAAGAGAGTCTCACATGGGTACCTCCACAAATGCAAGGCGAGAGAGCCTGCTGCCCCAAAATGCCTGTGATCTAAATAGACAAGGCAGATGATGAGTGGGAAGAAAGAAAGGCGCAGGAAAGGGAAGTGATTTGCTCAGGGCCAAGCCATCAGTAAATATCAGCCCTGTCTCTCCTGAGCCATATCTGTGTGACCTATGCACTGCTTGAGTCTTCCTAACATATTGAACCAGCAGATTGTGAATGCCACTGGAATTTCAGTATTAAATCACAGCAAATGGCAAAGTGGGAGGAGAACTGGGACTGCTGAATTTACCAATGAATTTATGTAGGGCTCTAGTGCTTCTTGGAAGAGCTCGGAGTCTCTCCGGACCTGGCTTTTATTCAGATGCTACAATATCTTCCTGTCTAAATAGAGAAGTTTCTAAAACTAGCACTGAGTAGTCAAGGGAATTCTTCTACGATGAGCTGAATATTATTTTCACTGATGTGACTATAAAAGACCTTTAAAATTCTTCTGTGTTCTAAACGGTTGATTACTCCGACCCCATTTCCTAGGTACTTTTAAAAGAATACAGAATTTAGAGAGTGAGAGATTTTATACTGAAAAGACAAATGGTGAGTGTCTTTGAAATTGAACTCGCACTGCTCTGATTTAATAGACCCAAAAAAATCCAATTAGACTCCCTTACTTAGCAGAACCTGTCTAATGGGTAGAGGTAGAAATTATTTCTCAGTGAAATATTCTATTCTCTTGATACAGCAAATCTGTTATTCCTCACTCAGGAAAAGGATGCCTCCATATTTAAGCATCATTACTGTATATTTTTGAATTGATTCCTGTCATGGTTGGCTCTAGGAAAATATAGAATAAACAGACTGACTTGACTCCACTCTAGAGATAGAAGAATGCTGTTCACCCAGGGAAGCCCCATGGCAGTACAAGGGGCTTAATGATGAAATGTAGGTCATAGCCAGGGGGACAAAAGTGATGTCCCCAAAGGACCGTGCCCTCCTTGCCCAAGTAACCTGAATTTGGAGACTAAGCCCTGGTGTTGTTCCCAGGGAAGGTCAACAAGGAAAACCAGTCACTGGTGCTTATTTTTATAACCCAGCTTTGCAAGAAGCTCATTGTTTCAGTCCTACCACAACAGGGGAAACAAGAAGGAGTGGAGTGGCTGTTGTAAAGTAGCCACTGCTTTACCCCAAGGCAGCTACGTACTGGGATGGCAAATTACAAAAATCAGTTTGCCCTGTGGTACCCAGCATACCCAGTTACATACACACTGACCAATGCTCATTTGAGCTACTCAGTGCTATAAATACCTGTATTTTATGGTGATGCTGTGCAATGTTTGGGCCAAAACATGAAATAAACATGAAATGAGGCAGAAGAAGTGAGACTAAATACACAGTTTGCAGCTGACCTTCTTATTTTCTTGTTCAAGCTTTTTACCTCTGAGCCAAACTTTATGAAATGCAGAGTAACATGTGCAAGGGGAAAAGCCATGAGTCTACTACCATCAGGCAGTGGAAGCACTACAGCCTTTAAAGAAAATAAATTGTTGTATGGTGGGAAAAAAAAAATAATTATTTTTAGCTATGCTGCAGCAAAGGAAAAAATATCAACCAGCTCAGTACTGCAGAAAGCCCAGCAAGAAAGCACTTAGCAACATGAACAGACAAAAGGTCTTTTTAGTACATTTAAATTCAGACAGGAATTCTCTTGTCATATGCTGGGGGGGTAGAGTGAAGTTTACTAACATATCAAAGCTGAAGTAGTAAGCTATAAATATTTGATAACCTCATGATGCTTCTCTACACAGGACACTGAACACACAGTATGCTATTTTAGCAGCTTCCTTCATTCATGATTGGGAAGCGAGTTTGCTGTGACATTATTATCACAGTCAAATATTCCTTAGTCAGAAGAATAAAGGAAAAAATATTCTATGAATTTAGAGTTTTGTCCAAAGCTTGTCAAAGCTAATTTGAAAATTCCCTTCAACATTATTAGTAATTGGAACAATCCTGCTCAGAAAAGTGCTTTAAGCTGTGTAATTCCACAGAAATACAAATCTGGCCCAGAAGAAGGTGATTCATCATTCTGGTC
The DNA here is from genome assembly GCF_000700745.2 of Antrostomus carolinensis. NCBI lineage: Eukaryota > Metazoa > Chordata > Aves > Caprimulgiformes > Caprimulgidae > Antrostomus > Antrostomus carolinensis. The sequence continues at coordinate 7,943 of NW_010288048.1, forward strand.
ATAGTTTTTCTTACACCGGATTAGACCCCTTGTCTATGTAAATCAGCCGAGTAGCACTGAAGTCGGGATCATTGAACTAGATGAAAACCAGGCACACGGAACTCGAGTGGGGGTTCACAGATTCATATCAGCTGAGGATCTGAACCACAGGGTGAACAGGCTGAGAAGCTACATGGCTCTTTAATCAGGCACAAAGAGACGTTACAGCATTAACAGGGTGACAGTGAACTTTGGAGCAGGAGTTGAGGAAATGCATTACTACAGATGACTCAAAAATGTTTCTTTGGCGACATTTTTGTCTTTCGGGTGTTGACACTTCTCTTCAAGTGTCTTTGGGAACTCTGGGAATTGCTATCAATTTCAGCTTGTCCTGGTATATAATTGTCTGTGTTAATTTATTCAAAGCAAATGCTATAATCCATATTGCTTAAAGAAAAATTCTTCATTGAAGTGGAAGTTTATGTAGTCTTCACATAACTGAGAAGTATGCACCTGTTTTTCAGGGTATCTCCTGAAATACAGAGAAAGTGATTTCTAAAATTTGGATTCTCTGATACATCCTTCCCTTATACTGTTATGAAAATCACCCCTCAGGCAAAACCAAAGTTGGAGTAGTTGCCTTTTGTAGAAAGGCATGGACAGGGCAAAACACACTGTGCTCCTGGAGGGAATGATGGACCCTTTGAGAAGTCATCCCAATTCTCTTCCTAGTTTAGTCCCACCTCAGGAAATTAAGTGACATAACAGCAATGATAAGAAATGATATAGCAATGCATTTCCCTTCCAAAGTGCTGGGCAAATTTCAGTGAATGTTTTGTTGCTGACTTGAACGGAGTTAGACCCTCATAAAAAAAAAATTAAAAAGCTGTTAGAGAAGACTAAGGATAATATATATTAAAGCCTCCAAAAGGGCTCCCAGTTACATCATTAAACTGGCTTCACTAAAGCAAACTGACGGACTTAGGATGATGAATCTAAGATCCAAATTAAGCCAAGAGTTTTAAAATCATATATTCTGGCTTTCTGATCAGTAGCTTGGCCTGTGGTCCAGTGGAGAACCTGGGCACATGCTTCATGGAAAGCACATTGAACCCAAACCAGTACTCTGTGTTTGCTTTTATCTAAACACTGGAGCTTAGTGCTACTGAAAGGCTGAAGGACATTGATTTTCATAAACTTTATGGGCTTTATATGCATGGTGCTGTTTCACCTAATGTGATTAATTTTTAGGTTTAAAGTGATGGCCTCCTGCTCTGAGAGGTCACCTTGTGTGAAAAATTGGGCAGATCTTTGCAGAAAAACAGTTGGCAACCCTTAGCAGTCTCCAGAAGACATGCTGGTCAACCTGCTCATTCCTAGAGTCAGGGCTGAGTGTGTTGAGGGCTGTGTGGACAAGATTATACATTTTCCTGTCTGCAGTATGCCAGCTTTATGGATAAACAGAGGAACTCCAGAGCTGTCAGTTTAATGCCTCAACAAAAGCATTTCGCACTGTGCCATTTTCTTCTAAAGGACAAGAGTGTGAGGTGTTTGTTGTACCATGGCAAAATCCATCAGTCCAAATTCTCCTCTCAAGCGCAACAAGAAGACAAGGAGAGACAGAAGTAACTCTGGAGAGAGAAGGCTGTTCCAGGTTTAAGAGCTAGATTAAAATGGCACATGCTCCATGAGCTCTGTAGGGTCCTATGAAAGATGCATTTTTCTTCTCTCTGGCCTGAACTACCCTAAGCATGCCATTTTTTGAGAATTCTTATTTTGCCACAAACTAAACAGGATTTCCTGTGCAAGGATAGGAGAGTGTAAAGAAATTCCTCCATTGCACAGGGAGAAAGAAAGGTTCTGATCCTGGGGAAAGTGTACCATTAGCACACATTTTCATAAGACGAACCCCACTAGTTCTACCCACTCCTGGCTTCCCGTGTAAATTCTCAATCATGTTGGTGAGCCCTGGATGTGGGTGGAAACCCTTCTCAAGTCCTCAGGACCATACAAATCAAAGCACAGTCACCGGTCCCTTGCCATGACTATGGCTCTTCTGGGAGTCATTTACCAAGGTTTGATTTCCAACTCCTATGATTCTGTGATGATCATAGAATCACAGAATGCTGTGAGTTGGAAGGGACCCACCAGGATCATCCAGTTCAACTCCTGTGCCTGCACAGGACAAGCCCAAGATTCAGACCATGTGTCTGAGGGCACATATTGTCCAAACGCTTCTGGAATATTGTCATACTTGGTGCCATGACCACCTCCCTGGGGAGCCTGTTCCGGTGCTCCACCACCCTCTGCCTGAAGAACCTTTTCCTCATGGCCAACCTCAACATCCCCTGGCACATCTTCCTGCCATCTCCTCTGTTCCTGGCATCGGTTGCCAGGGAGAAGAGATCAGCACCTGCTCCTCCTCTTCCCCTTGTGAGGAAGTTCTAGACCTCAATGATCAGTTGTTGTAAACCATATTCTTCTGGGCTGGCACTTCACAGACACAACTTCCATCACTGCCTATTACACATTCTCTAAGCAACCAGTTTGATTATGTCTGCTGACACCTGCCCCACTGAGACCAAGGGGAGTTTCTGTGATACTTTTAACGCAGAAGACACCAACTTTATGTTTGAGCCCCAAACACACTTATGTGGCACCTTTCCTCCTCTATATTCCTTTAAATGAAGAGGTTTTGTAGTTTCCAGCTTCAGTTTGTTGTCACTGAGGGTCAGTTATGGAGTGTTTCTCTCCTGCTCAGTCATCTGGATGATAAGCACATTTTTAGAATAGTTCTGTCTTACAGACATGTTTGGTTTTGAGCTTTCTAAAAGATCAGTCACAATAGGAATATTGAACTTTTAGGAAAGTCTGGATCTGTTTTAAATGCACAAATGTGAAATTTTTTTAATTACCTTTAGACAGTTAATTTTTTGTAGAAAAGCTGAAAATAAATGCTTAATAGAAACTTGGAACAGGAGGAGATTGTCACTTGATGTCTGAATCACCTCTCATCTTTGTCAGTGAGCATCTTTTTATTAGCTTCAATATGCTTTGGATTAGATCTCAGATGCAGACAAGCATATTCAGTGCACACCCTTTAATATTTTCACATTAGTATTAATGCTGTGGCAGGCTGCTCTTAGGAGATACAGTATTGCCTGATAAAATTATATGGCACTGATGGTCAGTTAAGTAAAAGAAAATTGCACTTCTTTTGCTCTGTGCAAGGATTTAATATGAAATACAATCCATAAGGACTAATTGCTGAATTCGTCTCATAGCATAGGTCTTATTCAGGTCAGTGGACATCTTAGCTGCGTGAAGACAATTTGCTCAGATGTCAAAAATTGCAGGAAAATAAGGTCAGAAGGTTAAGGAGCAACAAACATTTTCAGGCTGACCAAGTTTGACTCACTGAAAGCCAACAACTGTCATACCACCAATTGTGGGGTTTCCGAGTGCAATATTTAGAAGGGCTCCATGTCAGACTGCACCATATTTACTCAAACACAAGATGACTCAGTCTCCTTGTGTTTGCATGAGCAATGTTTTTTTTTTTTTAATATATATATACATATAAATCTTTTGGGGTAAGATATCCCTGGGTACCAAGAGCATAGAAAGATCACAATAAAAAGCTATTGCACATCCAATGCTTAGCAAATCTGACACCTGCCCTATAGAAAGCGTAAGATCATTAAAGGCTGTTTCCTTCCCCTAAACAGGCAAATCTAAGATGACCCTTGGACCCTAAGTTTCTAAAGGTTTCAAAAAAATACAAGCTGGTTGGGATTCAATTAAATGCAGTATGAGATTGAAGGGACAGAGAGGAGCAGAGCGCACCTGGTAGACAGCTGACCCAGGGGCAGTAGGGCTCAGCAGACTGTTGGGAGCAACATGGATGCTTTTTGTCTCCACCTGGCAACTTACACAAGGATTTAAAATTAAAAAAAAAAAAAAAAAAAAAAAAGGTGGAGGGGCAGAACAAACCAGGCTGCACACATCTGATGTTTTTCCCAGTTTCTACAGTGACATAGACATTAAAGACAAGAATAGGAGTGCAGAGAGAGGCAGACGAGAGCGCAACAAGAGGCGTCTCGCATCCCTCTTGAACAGAGCAGGATCCTCTTGAAGCAAAGCAGAGAAGCACCAGCTGCACCAGCCAGACAGCCCTCGAGTGTGGCACAGAGTCAGGCTTGTAGCTGAGCCCAGTGTGGGCAGCGTGCTGCCAGCCTGCCTGGGAGCACCTTGCGAGCACAGATCAGGCAGTGACAGCCAGAGAGACTTCACTGCTCCCAGAAAAAGAGATGAGTGATGGCAGTGAGCAGGGCAGTTGGAAGGAAGGATAATATGAAGTTGTTAATTAGCCTCAAGCAGGGGGAGGATGGCCTGAAAAAGCAAAAGGGAAAGTCAGGACTCTAGGTTTCCAGTCCTCATGTTCTTGTGCAACTGCAGGCATCTCCCCTGCCCTCTGGAAAATTGACTCCACCAACTTTATCTGCTTCACAGGGGTATGGGATGGCTTTATATTCACAGAAGTAGCTACATTACTGCTGCACATGTCCAGGTAACTCTCCTGGCAAGCTGTCAGGCCACAGAGGACTTTACTTCATCTGTTATTGAAGCACAACAGTCAGGAGATCGTTCAGGCTATTAATTATTCACAGGAGTTATCACTGCTTCAAGCAGAATGGAGCTAGTTTCCCCTTTGTAATTAAAAAGGAGCTAATCTGATCTGTGATATAGCTTAATATCACAGCACCCAGAAACCTGAGACACCTGATCACATCCCCGAGTGATGATAATGCATGCAAGAACTGCCTTTGTGAAAGGTGCCCTGCGTTTAGGCGGGTGGGAGCTCTGAATTTTGCTTAAGCCCTGTGTCCAGCAAAGGCGATGATAAGACTCCTATTAACTTCTGTGGGAGCAGGAGTAGGAACAGCACGTAGGTGTTTTAAAAATCCTGCCTTCAAGCTCAATCCAAAGTCCACTGATGCTAAAAGTATCTCTTGGCTGAACTAAAACTTGGCTCAAACCCATATCTATTAGGTCTCCAAGCCAAAAAATATGGCTTAATCCTATTAAATATTAGCCTGCTCTGAAAAGGATTTCCTAAGTAGGTAAGCTTTCTGACTTCTGTGTTGCAAGGGCTGTGTACAAACCACTATGCCAACTTACCAAACGTGTTTGTGCCATATCTATTCTCCTTGGGAATTTCTCCTGTGCAATGAACATACACCTGCAATATCAACACCCCCTTCTTCCCTTCTCCTGTGCCAGAGAACTTGTAGTTGAACCCTCTCTTTTTAGAAATTACTCTTGTGTAAAGTGATTATTTTAAACTCATAAGTCCAGAATTTTGTGTTTTCTGCAGTACTTCAGTGAATCCTGAAGGATTGATGGTACAATTGAGAGTACTCAGTTCCTTGTATGGTGTCCAGGCACATAAGGTCTTTGGACGGTGCCATTAGCCCCTTATGACCTTGTCATTCCTTTCACTGTTTTTCTTTTGCCTTCCTATGTCCCGTATCTAAGGCTGAGTGTTCCCTCACTGATCTCTTTCTCTCTCTCTCTCTCTCTCTTCTCCCCCTCTCTCCTTACCTTGCTACCACTATTGGGATGTAGAGTAAAGATGCTGGTATCAGGACTTTGGTTATGTTGGATGAGCAAGGAGGTAAGTTCAGATTGCTTCAGTAAGGAAGTATAACTATTCTCAAAGTACTGTACTAACTGTGTGCACTCCTGAAAATGAGAGCCATAAAACACATGTATGGTTGTGCATGAGAACCCAAGAACCTTTTTGCCTTTAGGTTCATTGTTTTACAGAGGAATGTACAATAACTGTGTAATAGTCCGTACTTCTTTTGATCCGTTTCCCATTAATGTCAAAAGAGCTGCAGGCTGAACTCATCCAAATCATCATTTTTTCAGCAAGCTTTGGGTCAAGATCCAGCTACACAACAGGAAGATTTGCCTCCATGAGTGTAAAAACCAACATTATTTACACAGGTGCTATGTAATTTTCTCACTTGTTTCATCTACAAGTGAAAACCATGCATTAAATGCAACCCAAGAGAAGGTAAAACAGGTTTAGCTTGTGTAAAATTCAGTTGCTTTTTGTACAGAAATGTCAGTGAGGATAACAAAAATTGAACATTCAAAGTGACGACACGATCAGCGCATTAGGATTGACCATATAGGAGCTTCCAAGCTTAGATGAGTCTCTGTCTGTGGATGACAGTGACAAAGATAGAGATAGATATATTTGATACATTCCAGGAAATTACACTTTTGCCCTTCATAATATTACAAAGAAGCAGTTAGTTCCCTGCCCCCAACAAAACTAATAAGTCTTCATTTGCCACAAACCCACAGCACCGGCAAAATGGTGTCTCCAAAGAGAAGTTAAATCAACAGGATAGAAACTTCTGCTATCAAACCAGCCCCCCAAAAGCCCTTGTTATTGTTTACTGTTTGGCATGATATGAAACTGTATTAGGAAATGTTTTCTACAGAGGTAATGCTCTATTACTCATCAAGCCCAGACAATGATTATAGGCAACAGTAGGGCATCGTTGGGAAATGGACTGCAGAACCTGACAGCCCCCTTTCATCTGTGATGTCCCTGCCTCTCTGGTACTAAAATGAATGAAAAGTAATAGCAGGACCAAACCAGAAAGTATTTTCTTCTATTTGCTTTTACATGTATGTCTCATTGCTTCCCCCCCACTTCCCTCTTTAGAATTTAACCTAACCAAATTTGGTCTCATCAATTTGTCTTGACAAGAGAAAAAAAAACAACAGAAAATATTTTATTGTCTTTGGATTTTTTTTCTCAATAACAGCAGTAAAAGAACTATCACCGAATACAGAAAACCAGAAATTACTTATGTTGAAAGAGATATGGCACCTGTCTAAATAATAGGGTTTGTTTCAGAAGTGAATTATACAGTTAAAGTAAATCACAAATATTATCAGATAAAGTCTGTAAATACCCAGCTGTGTCTTGCAATGTAATTCATAGGCAAATCAACAGAAACTTTAGTGGTTCCTATAACTTCCCTTGTGTTTATTCTTGGGAAACTATGATTTTGTTCTTTAACTGCTATTTTTCCAAAGATAGCAAGGGGTTTTTATTTTGGTTTTAACCCTGATTTTTGTTTTTTTTACTTTGGAGTTCTACTATTGCTAAAGCCCTGTATGCAAAAATTGTCTGATTAACTCTCTAGTCGTGCTAGGAAGGTCAGTCTGTATGAGCCAGGTAGCTGAGACTGGACCCACTGACCTCTTTGGAGTCCAGGATACGCCCAGAGATGCAGTTAGTAGATACTTACAAGAAAGAATAAGACAATTTAAAAGTCACTTTGAATTGGTTATGGTCATGCCTTAAGTGGTTCAGTAAATTTAGCTTGTGACTTTCTAGTATGAGTTTCTCAAGGAAAACAGCCCAACAATGCTACAAACCCTCAGAATATTGTAACCACTGTACTATGCTAAATGTTTAACTAATTTTGTCCATTTTAGCTATATGTGTCTATAATAATTCCTGATTTGTTTTATTATTTTAGCAATAAAGGACTTCTTATATTATTAGGCAAAATACGCTAATGATGATTTTGAATCCTCTGTAATTAGTGCAATGTGTGCAACTCAACGGATGTCTCAGCAGATTATCAGATTAAGGAAATAATTTGCTAACAGTGCCATGTGATCTCTTTTCAGCTGACTGCACAAGTCACTTAAGATTATTAGGTGTTAAATATACAAAAACCATGACATTGATCTCTCCAGTGGGCAGCAAGCAGAATATCTAATCTCTGCAGTTGCTTGAAGCTCTATTTCTAGGTTTCCTTACAAAATTGCTTGCTTTGAAGATAAATAGACCTTACAAGGAAAACTTTTTCAAGCTGATCTCAATCTAAATAACACAAAGTAGAACTCATTTTCTGACATGAATAAGCAGAAGTCTTTGGGATCGTAAAAGGAAATAAGTCAATGTAATTTTGCAATACTATTTATATAATAAAACCAGTCTGGCTAGCTCCTGTTGGCTAAATGCTTAGCACAGCTGTCTGTGCAGCAGACCACAGAGTCTGTTATGACCCTACAGAGATGTGGAGCTTCACAAGAGCTTTCATTACTCCTGTTTCACAGAGAACGGGACTGTCATAAAAACTAAAGACCTCCTTCAGTGCCCTTTGAAGTCACTGGGAATCTGAGTGGGCTTTTGGAATAATCCCTCTGCAATACCAAGAGTTGTCATTTTTTAGAGCCAGGTATTGTCACCCACACCAGTTCAACACAGTTCTTCCCCTGGGGAGCCCACAGGAAGGAGCTAAGAGGTTAGATTCTTCTTGTTTAGGTTTTTTCCATCTTTCCCAGACCCTATGTGCACCCATAATGCTTCAAGTTTATTTTTTTTTTTAATCTGGCTTGAGTCAAACTCCCTTATTTAATTATTTAAATATAGATATGTACACAAAGTTGAAACTAAAATATATACCTTTCACACTAAAAATGTCATGCTGCAAGGTTTATTGAGCAGTAGCAATTGCTCTGCTTCATTAAATAGGTCTTTGAAACATGCTATCTTAGAAAAAATTTAACATTTGGATCCACGTTGGTTAAAAGCAGACCATAGAAATGAAACTGATAGTACAAAGTGGGAATATGAAGATAAACCTGAATTGCAGACGTAGCAGGGGGTCCCAGAATAAACTCCCATCACCTGGGAGTATCAGCAGGCAGAGAAATTTGGACCTTCAAGGATGTTTTTTTGTGGGATGGTGTCCTCACATAGTTTGTTACAAAAGAATTTTGGTTTTGTATTCAAAACGCGGTGGAGGGGAGAAACTTTTCCAATAACAAGAGTGGCAGCACAGCCATTTTTCATCCAAGACAAGATAGAGGACTAGCCACAACTTTGATAAGCCACAAAGAAAACGTCAATGCAATTGAAATTTTCTCCCTGCATCACAGCAACAGCAAACGCACAACCAGCAGTGCCAGTGAACACAGGGAGCAGCTTAATCTACCCAGCAGATCAGGACTCCAGATCAAACTGAAGTATGGAGATAAAACAAGCAGAAGTTTGTGATGGTGCCCATGCTAACTGGCCTCTACTGGTTTTACAGGAGTTGCAAGTTTTACAGTTTGGTATGAGTTATGGCTGACCTATTTCTACAGCTCTGAAGAAACAACTGTAGTCAATACAATGACAATTACCATTCCTTTCCATCAGAGAACAAAATTATGGTCCCTTGCACAGGCTCTTTCCCCAGCTTATCTCCTATTCAGCAGCTACCATGAAATTGATAGGCAATTGGATGCCAAAAGCAGAGTTACTAGAGGTGCTCCAACAACACTTATGACCTGAGCCGTTCAGTCAGAAATGGTTTGATAATTAGCCAAAAAAAAATGGTAACTACCAACTATTCTAGATTCTACAGGGAAAATGGTATTAATTATGTTGCAAGTGTAGTGCAGCACAAAAGACAAAAAGCAGGTTGTGCCTTGTCTACTGTTATTTTCAGCACAGCTACATGTGGGCTCATGAGCACTGTTTGCTTCCCGCTTCCACTCACACCTGTGCTCAGCAGTGTCTTTCGGAGTGGAGCTATGTCAAGACTCAGGATTTCTGAAAAGGCTGTCCTAGAAATGTACTGCACTCTGATATGATTCTCCTTTATGGAAAATAGGATCACCGAGTATGACTGGAAATAATCTGCTGACTCTCTTTCAAATTCAGCCCTCTTGTATGCAATTATGATTACAATATGTTCCTAAGTGTCCTTTTTTTTTGTCTTTCCTAATTAAAATTGTCCTTGGTGACAATTGCTTCACTGCACAATACTCCAGGCAAAGGAGCAAGTTTCCTTCTCCACAGGCATTTAGCTGGCATTCAAGCACAGGCCTCAGGTCCTGGACACTAGTCAAAGAACATTTATTAAAAATTACAGATGGGGATGCAAAGGTGGAGCAACATGACAGTTGTCCTGTCCTGGTCCTGCATCCAACGCTGTGTTAAGATGTTTTTGCAGCTGTGTTTGCTCAAGAGACCACAGGAGCAGCTGAGGGATGTCCTTGCAACAGCTTCCCTCACCAAACCACTTCCCCAGATCAGTCACAGAGTGGAGATTTGACAGGCTGTTACAGAAGATCCTAGCAAAGACCCACTGGCAAAGGACCACAATGCTACAGTAAAACTAACAGGACCAGCTTAAGGTCTCTCAGTTGCCTATGGTTTTATTACAGAAGTAATTCATAAGTATAATGATACAGGTAAAAAAATACCCTTGTTTGTATCCTAAAATATGCCAGTAGTTTGCTGTAAAATCTGGAAGAAGATATATGTCCACTATGTTTGCATCAAAGTGACGTTCTCAGACACAAAAAGGATATCACTACGCAAAAAGGGCTAAGCTAGCAGAGCTTCCTGGAAAAAAGTGAAGGAAATCTCAATGAAACATACTTCTGATGTGTATTCTGCTTCCAGACAACGCCAATTCTCTTATATATCATATATGATATCTAAACATTATGTATATAGAAGTAGTATATTCCAAGAATACTGCAACAAACTATCAGAAGATGTTTAAACTCTGACCTTGAGGTGCTTCTCTAAATAGGAGATAAAGGACATGGTCTTTTGTAGGTGTCAATTTGTGTAGGTTTATGGCAGTATATGCCAGCAGACTGTCTTCCCTAAAATCTTCAATATAATATGCAAAGTTGGAATAGGAAAGATCAATGAAAACGGACATTAAATTAACCTTTTGATAGCCATCTGATTTCTTACCAGCAGTGATTCATTCTGGGCTAGATTTCAATATCAGTTATACCAATACAAATCCAGAGTGACTCCATTAAGTTAATTCCTCTATAATATTTATGCCTCAGTAATTGTGGTTAGACTCATGAACCTACCTCCTTGTCTGTGAGACCAGATCTTTGACAGGTATAAATGGACGTTGCTCCATGAAGCCAGCATAACTAGGCCAATTTAAGCCAGTTAACAATCCAGCCCACTACATTAACAGCTAGCAAATAGTTTTAGGAGGAACAGCCAGCTGTCTAGACTTCTGGGCTGCAAATATGACATGGGCTCTTTACACTGATAAGATTTCCTTTAATGGAAGATAAATGAGTTGTGGGTTCCTCTTCTATTCAGAAATAGCATAGGCATCATACACAAATCGTAAAGCGGGATTAATTAAGTCAGGTTCCTGGAGAGAGCTATAATTTAAATGAAAGTCTTTGAGTCATGTGAAACACTCTTCAATTAGCACTCATCTACTCAGGCAGAATAGGGAACAGGGAAAGAAAGTTTGAAAGGCCCTACTACACACCTGGCTTCAGAAAACACGCATCTGAGCAAGGAAACTTGCTTAGACTGAAAGCAACCAGTGGTACCAGACCTAGGACTGACCCCTGCAATTACCTGGCATTTTCTACTTGCCAGCTGAGGTTAGAAGAAATACAGGCAGCAAAATCACTGGAAGAAAGGTGATTTGTCCCTTCCAGCGTCAAAATACACAGGTGAGAACAGCCTTCTTTTAACAGAGAGCCCTGAAAACCAGCCAGGTTCTGCAAACACAGCTCTTGCGTGCAGGAGGTGGACCTCTGTGACAGAACTTTAGCAATTCTCGTTACACTGCATGAACCAGCATAAAAGCCAGCTCATGCACCCACAGCTGCTTCCCAGAGCAAGTATTGTCCAACTATGCAGGAGCAGGCAGGACTCTGAGTTATTGAGGAGCAGGAGCACTCAGAGGGGTATCACCTTCTACCACGGACTCACATTTCTGATGAGACTGACAATCTGTGGCTCCAAACATAAACCAAAGCTTCTGCTAAAGCCTCCCAACCAAAATGTAAAATTCCACTGTGCATTAAAACAGCCCCAACCTTGTGGTTCTGGTTCTTGGCTCAGCAGTTTATCTGGCAGAATTTGTGCAGTGTATCTCTCAGGTTTCCTTATTAGTTTACCAATCCTTTGCTCGTATTATCCATACCCCTTTTAGAGGGCACTGCCAGGTAACTCTGATCCTTTAAATGTATCTTTGGATTTGGGATCAATAATTCCTATGGTAACAGAAGACAGGCACATCCAGCTGAGAGGAATGAGAACTGACAGCTGAAGAGCAGATGCAGCTGACAATACTGACGTGGCACCTCTCCTTCTCAAATCCCAGCCTCATGCAACCATTAAACAAAGAGCACAAGTTCAATATTTGAGTTATTTTAGCTTGAACAATTTAGGCCAGGATTTCCAAGGCCCTCTAGGGATGAGATGCCCAGTTCCCATTAAAATTAATTAAATAAAATTAAAATGGGAATTGGGTATCCAAATCTCCCAGAAAGCTTTGAAAATCTAAGCCTCAATTGTTATTAGAAACCCAAGTAAGAAATTAGGCCTATTCATGTTCCCAAAGAAGTCAAGAGGAGTTTTGTACTGACATCAATGTGCACGTGATTATTTTTTTTTTCTAAAATACCTTCCTTTTTATTTTTTTTCTCTTCTTGATAGGGCTCAGTTAACATCAAGGCTGACATTAAATTTCTCCTATAACCAGTACTCTCTTAGCTACTTTCGTCTCATGTTTAAGTCTGTATTTATATCCAATATGGGGAACACAGGGATGCATTTGTGTTTTACTGGGATTGCTTTACTTTGCCTCTTTAGACATAGTTACAATTTTTACTGGATTGAAATGCCATTCCAAGTAAATTTCTCATCCTCTATAATATCTATTTGGGTTTATCCTTCACGAAACAAATGGTGTGGCTTTCCACCCATGTAAGTGCTGTTGCTACTGCAGACTCCATATAAGACCTCTCATCCCGTTGGATTCATATCTACAATTTTACATTGTGGAACAGTTCCTCTAGGCCATTTTCCCCAGCTTTAACAGTGAAGAAATTAACACATTAAATTACTCTGATCTACCAAGTCACTAAGAAAACCCTAGATCATTGTCAGCCTCAGCTGGAAATAAGCCAAACTCTGTTTGATGCCATCGGAGAGACAGTGTCTATATATGGCTCGTTACCGGGCTTGGTGCTTCGTAACTTGCCCTGGAGCAAAGCAGAAGTGACCCCACTGAAAACATGAGTCTTCACCCAATGCTTGTTTTCATAAGAGCTCTTGGGGACAGAGACAAGGAATGCCATGGCCAGTGGTCCTCTCTCAGTGAGCATCAGGATCCTGTGCTGGTTGTAATTGCTCTGTGTTCACTGAGGTTACTCCTGACTTACAGCATCCACACCAGAAAGAAAATCAGCCCTGGGGCCATACTCAGATTAAAAATTAATATCCAAAGCCAACCAAAGTGGCAGGTCTCAGTTTCCTCAGCCTCTGAAAAAAAGGAGTACTTGGATATGGCTCTTAACAGCTCGCTCCATCTCTGGTACCATTACTACCAGCTCCCCCACTCAGTTACCCACTAATCAAAGCAATTACACTGCCCAAAATCACCTAATTCCAAAAGACTGAGTAAGCGTAAGTAACTGAAGCATTTTCCATGGAAGGACGCCTTTTCTCCTGTATTAACATCCATAAATGCAAAATAATAACACTTTACCTTTCTTTCTCTTGGATGTCATTGGTGTCTTAGTAAATGAATGTATTGTATTATGTTTCCAGACCTTAAACTTTATAACCCTTCCTTTCTACATCATTACATCTTGTTTAAATTACTATATTTCAAACATCTTCCTCCTTTGTTTTGCTCTTCCCATATTAGTAAAAAACATCTTCAGCATCCAGTGCGGCATACAACCTTTCAACAATGCATCAGCTCAGATTAATGCATTGTAATGTCATTATTAATTCAGTTCTACATGGTCACTTTTCATGTTCTGTTGAAGACAAAAGCAAACAAACAAAAATACAATTCATTCCACACTGTCATCCCTTTGTCCTGACCAGAACAACTCGATCGTGTTGAAGAAGGCATGAACCATATCAACCAAGACATGAAGGAGGCCGAGAAAAATTTAAAAGATTTAGGGAAATGCTGTGGCCTTTTCATATGTCCTTGTAACAAGTAGGTACTGGGTACCGGCTCTGCTATGTGGTGTCCAGTTTTTTGTCAGAGTGAATGTCTGAAGTTTTTTGTCTTTTTTTTCTTTGTCCTTTTCCATCTGCTTCATTCTGTGGGGATAAAATACTTGTGTTTAATCAGAACAACTGGAACGCATCGAAGAGGGAATGGACCAAATCAATAAGGACATGAAAGAAGCAGAAAAGAATTTGACGGACCTAGGAAAATTCTGTGGTCTTTGTGTCTGTCCATGTAACAAGTAGGTGCTGCCTGCCTCATCTCTTTGAGCACTTAAGGCTGATCTCAAAGGCCTTGTGAAGCTCATCCTTGCTAGGCACATGGACAGGATGAGCATGTGGCATGCAGAAAGAACGATTCTGGTTCAAATGCATTCATCTCATAGCATAGATAACTGACTGGGAATTACTGTAGATGCATTAAAATCAGGCATACTGCAGTGAAAGCTTCACTGTCGACACCTTTTAATGGTAAAAGTTTCAACATTTTACACAAAGTGTACTGAGTGGATCCATTTTCCAGTGAACAAAAACACTGGGGCTACCTTATTCCTGGAGATGCTAAATTTTGAAACATAATTTCAGAAACCAGTTTAATAAACAAAACAGCTGAAAAAGTGCAGAAGAGGTCATAATAAACATTACTCAAAATGATGGATGAAAATCACACCTTCTTTCACTGTTCAACAGAAACAGTTCTTGATGAGATCTTGAAAGAGACATGATGTTTCACAATTGGAACCCAACCTGAAATGGTTTTCATCCTGCCATAGGCAACAAATTTGAGATAACCTGAACACACCAAATTTCTCTCGTTTGGGTAGCACGTACACTAAGCAGAAATGTTGAAATGCATTGAATTTGCTTGCATGCCATCACACTTGAACGAAACCGTCCTCCAAGTAATGCAAAGCTTGTTTTAAATGCCAAGTGAAAATGTAATGTGCGGTTATGCGGGTAGAGGAAATAGGGGACAAAGTGGACCAACTAGAAGTCCTTGAGGAACAGCAAATCCAGCGTGCAGTGAGTAGGCATGCAACCAGGTTACAGTGAAAACATTCATAAAGAGTTGGCCAGAGATTGTGCAGGAAACAAAGCGGAGTGCAGTGGTTCTGTAGTGTTATACTCCCTTTCTGCGTGGCACAGTTACTTTGTTCACAACCAGGGCTTGATCCTACCATGATTATAAAGACAAAGGAGAGGGAGCTGTCATGGAGTTCAGAAATCAGAATGGTATGACTGTGTTTCTGCCTTATCAGTCACAATTTATTTTGAAATTAATTCCCTTGGGACACAATGCAGCTACCGCCTCAGCTTTAAAAAAAATCCATTTTGTTCCTGTGTACCAAGCCACAGATACTTTGCTGGGGTAAATATTTGGCCCAGGATGTGGTACTATTGCCCTAGTGTGCAGAACAGGAGAGAGACAAGGAGGAACGGAAAGAGCTACACACACATTTGGCCTTTGTCAATGGCCCTGCCTGCAAATGGTACCAGCTCTGATACAGGACCTAGTGCAGAAGAGCTGCAGGTACAACAGTATGCAGCAGAAACATTAACATCTCCCACACTCTAATTGCAGCTTAAAAAGGAACACTGTCCTGGCTTGCTCTTGCTAGAGAAATGTGTACATCAAAAGTTCACCCTTGAAGTACAAAAAATTCCAATGTATTTTGCAGGAATCATCATTTTTTAGAGCAGCTTTAATATTCTGCACCGTAGGAAAGGCTGCTTAGAACTGCCAGCCAGATGTGTGGCGTAGATGGGATTAGCACCTGACTTGTGACCTTAAAACAATTCACTATGATTGCAGTTTCATTAAATCAATCGATGCAAGAACATAAAGATACTGCATGTGTTTGACACGGGGGACATTCATTTTTAAAGGTGTCTCTTCCCTGCTTTAAGGCAGTATTCTGACCTTTGCAGTCTGCAGCCAGATTTCGTAAACCAGCACTGCTAATCAGTCAATGTGTTTAGAAACAGAGAATGGATGAACAGTTCTTTTAGAGGCTGTTCCTGGAATCACTATGCCAGGACTCAACTAGTGCGAATAAGATCATATTCTAGGAAGTGGAGTGCAGGAAGGAGAGAAATCCGTACAGTTCTGGGCATCAGTATCACCATGATCCTCTACTGCTCTTCTGGCTGGTAGTAGATTAATAGTATGTATTTAAGAAAGATTAACCATTTCACACATAACTATACTCTGATAAACAGAGTAAATATAACTCTGTGAGCCTTACCAAAATGTAAGGCTTCATCCTACATTCTCAGGAGACCTAAAAGGCCCATGGCATGAAACTTGGACCAGACTGCATTCAAAAGGACAACTGCTATTGACCATGAGCGGACCCAGACTCCACCTGTTGACTTTAATGGGAAGTCCACAAGAAAGTAGAGATTGAGTTCTGGGTGTATAAAATCATTCACCTCAAGCACAGAGACTGTCTCACTCTCAAAGTTGCACAGGTCTAAAGACCAAGTGAAAATCAGTAAGTGTGTGTACAGCAAGAGAACTACTTTCACTCATTTATACAAACACCAAAGCTGACGTACAGTTTTAGAGAACTAAGAACAAATAACCCAACCATTTTCTTTTTAAGTCTTCAAAAATTTTAATAGAAAATAAGTGACAAAACAGATAAGTAGGAAAGATCCTCTCTTCATCTACACTTTAATTCTATATTGGAGCATGCAGCACATCTTCATGCTCAGTAGAAGCCAAGCTGCTCCAGGGGGCATGGAGAGAACATAACACCAGAGATGGGTTTGTTGTGTCCTTTCCCAAATTCCCCAGAAGCATGTTCAGTTTCTCCCCCAAAATCCAAGCCACAGAGCTGTTTATATGACTGATTGGAACTGACCAAAGAACAGGGAAAACACGGAGATTTACAGTTCCCCACAGCTTCATTGGAAACTGCTCCACTTCCAGAATAAAATAAAGAACTTATACCTACAGACCCCAAACACTCACATTCTCCTGTTAAAGGGTTCAGTCTCATCTAATGACCCCAGTGACAGCAACCCAAAATGTGATGCACATGCTAATCTACTACTGAAAGTATGCCTGGATTTTAATTTTCTATCCATGGCAGCTCAGTCAAAAATAGCTCTCTGAAAGCTAATATAACTGTCACAACCAACAAATATAACAAGTTGCTAGGCTATTTTAGAGACCTGTGGTTTAAAGCTCCTGAAGGAAGTGATGATCCATTTTTGCCTGTGTCTTGCTTATTGTGAAGGCTGTTACCGCTGATGCATTAAGAGTATGATGAACTACTGGGGCAACTGTGCTTAGTGAGAATGCTTCACTTCTTATTCATGCCTGTAGCTGGTGCATGAAGAAAAATGTAGAAAAATTTCCCTTTCTGATGCTAGATTGCTTGTATCTTTTCTTCTCTCCTGCACTCATTTCACTTCTGCCTATTTTACTTTTTGTCTCTGTGGACAAAGGTTTGTACATCAACTGTCGATGTATGATTACTATTTTCAAGTACCGATATATTATTTGAAAAATCTAACAAACCCTATGAATTTTATGATAAACTCATCCCCTAATCACCTTGGGAAAGGTTAGTGGCTTTAAATGCCTATTATGCCACATACACATTAAAAACCATCAACAGAAGCTCAATCTTCTGCAGGATAAAATGTTAAAATCTAGCTAAATCTGTTTTTCTCTAAGAGGGTGTGTTGCTGTGATGTGATGTACACACTATATTTGGCAGTTTTGTTTTTATGTCTGTCTGCCAGTACGTTCTCTGTGTTTGATGTCAAAACATATATGTCACTGAAATGAAACAATGTTTTCTACTTATCTGTATTTCTTCTCTTCTTTTTTCTTTTTCTTTTCTTTCCTTTTTTTTTTTTTTTTTCCTTCTTTCTGGAAACTAAGTCAACATCCAAAAACCTGTGTGCAGTGTTGTAGACTTGACAATCGCAATTCACCCTATTGGAAACAAAATCTCTGACCATCACAGTTGTTGTGGCAGTAAAGTGAAAAAACAAACCCCCAAACCCTCCTTTTATTCAGGGTTATGATATATCGGTATACAATCAATGACCCTCTCTATGAAAACTCATTTGCTTGATTCAGCTTTTAGCTTGGAGAAGTTAAGATTTTTACATTTGTCCTTGTCCACTTGATACTTTGTTACTCATTATCTTTTTTTGCATAGGCTTAAATCAAGTGATGCTTACAAAAAAGCCTGGGGCAATAATCAGGATGGTGTCGTAGCCAGCCAGCCTGCACGTGTCGTAGATGAACGGGAGCAGATGGCCATCAGTGGTGGCTTTATCCGCAAGTGAGCCTTTTTATCCACCGTTTTCTCTCTATTCTCATTGTCACTGATATATTTAGATTTCTTCCATATGGTCATGAGTTCTGTGATGCTCGTTAACTCCTTCAGTGGTTCTGGGTAATGCAGTGGAGCCAGTGTTTTCCACCGGGTGGTGGGTGCTCAGATTTAGGTTGATGGTGATTAAGACAGGTACTAAAGTCTGACTGCATCCACTGGCTTCCCCTGGCCATGTGGGGCTTGCCTGAACTACTGCAAAGGATGGTTATGGTGCTAGAAATCCTAGAAGTAAAGGTCTTAGCCCTGAGAAGCAGAGGATGGATGATCCGAGGGCTGGAGCAGCTCTGCTATGAAGACAGGCTGAGAGAGTTGGGGTTGTTCAGCCTGGAGAAGAGAAGGCTCCGGGGAGATCTTACAGTGGCTTTCTAGTACCTCAAGGGGCTAAAAGAAAATTGGGAAGGGACTTTTTATAAGGGCAGTTAATGACAGAACAAGGGGTAATGGCTTTAACCTGGAAGAGGGTAGGTTTAGATTAGATATTAGGAAGAAATTCTTCACTGTGGGGGTGGTCAGACACTGGAACAGGTTGCCCAGAAAAGTTGTGGCTTCCCCCTCCCTGGAAGTGTTTAAGGCCAGGTTGGATGAGGCTTTGAGCAACCTGGTCTAGTGGGGGGTGTCCCTGCTGATGGCAGGGGGGTTGGAACTGGATGATCTTTAAGGTCCCTTCCAACCCAAACCATTCTGTGATTCTATGATTCTAAGATGCTTGAAAACATGGCCCTAAGCTGTCCTTCTTTAGACTGCCCAGAATTGGGCAACAATAAAATAGAAATAATATCTATTTATTTACTTCACAGCAGCGATGTGAGGTTGCAGACTGTTAGGACCAGTCAGCACTGTTCTCTGCACTCCAGCTCCCTGATGTGAACAATGCACTTTTCCTGGGGGCGTTCTTATGGGTCTTATTAACAACAGTTGTCAAATGCCTCAGAAATGAAGTGTCAGATAAATACTAGTTTTTTATTATTATTATGTCTCGAGATATGTAATGCTCATTACCTATCCTTCCCAGAAGATGTACCAAAGCATTCGGCACCCATTCCTTTCTTTTCAAAAAGAAAAAAGCTTTTCTGCCAAAGCACCGAGCCAAACGCTGAACTTGAAGCCCACTTTTAACTAGGGGTACACCACTTCCCCATCTGTGACTATTCAGAAAAGCTCCACTGAATGGGGAAGGCTTCCCCATTTCTCAGCTCCTGTAAAGTCACAACTGTGGAGGAAGTGACGCTTTAGTGGCAACTCCTGTGCACTCCAATGAAAGCCAGTTTGACATACACAGCTATACTCAACTCATGGCAACCAAACTACAAACTTTCAGCAATACTTAGGGATCCAGCAATAAGTACATACTGATTACAGTGCTTATAGAGCACGTATTTAGATGACAATGCTATCAGCTGAATGGATAAAAGCATAACAGTAGGCAAAGCTTTGATCTCTGAAGATTAAGGACACTGGATTAATAAGTAATTATCTTTCCAAAAACTATTATCCACTTATTTTTTTGGCTGCTGTGAAATCAATGTGATAGAAACAATGCTGTCATGCAATCTGGAGCGTGGGATGGAGTTGCCATTTGAGTTTGCTGGGTCTGCTATTCACTTTTTTCTTTATTTCTGGATGGCAGCCCCACCAAAAGGAAAGCTTGGGCATGATAACAGAACAGCAGTGAAGGAAGTTACACTGTACCATAACTGTTCTGCAAATAGCCTGTAGCCCCCTTTTGGCACCTATATGAAGACAAATTGCACAAGAAGCTTAAAGGACCTTGCTTTTCCCCAGTGTCAGTCACCACACGCCTCTCCACTCACTGGAGAGTTATCTGGGCCTTGGCTCAGGCACAAGCTTTTTCTTCTAAAAACCAAGCAACTGAAAAAGATGGTGCTAAGAAAGAGAGACAAAGGATCTTTACTAAAGCCAGTAAATCTGAAGAGAAGCTGCTTCTGTCATTGACAAGAAACACTTTTAATGAAATAGAATGTTAGGTCAGGATTTTCACAGCTGAAGCAGCTCTTCCCCAGTATTTCAGTGAGACCCAAGTGTAGGAGGACCGGACAGCATCCATCAGCTATGTGTAGTTCAAGGAGGGCAGCTGGTATAGCTTCAATTCCACCACCCTCCAGCATTTCCCACATGCTTTAACCACACACACAGGTCCAAGTGGAGCACCCCCTCAGAGGGCCCATCACTAGCAGAGAGGTGCAGACAAGCTCAGACAGCAACACTTTTAGGAATGGCAGACATGAGTAGTATAAATGCAGCAGTGATGAACCCCAACAATTAAGCCCAACATCTAAAAAAAATAAGCATGTAATGTTTTTCAGGCTAGCTACTAATAAATCCCTGTGGAATAATTTTCTTCAAAGCTGAGTACAGCAGCATGCTCCTCAGGTGACAAGTGAAGGAGGATGCAGGGAAGGTTTCAGGTGAATCGGAGCTTTAGGGAGAACCTCCTCTGTCTCTGCTTCAAAGGATTGGTTTTTTTGCTCCCAGGGTAACAAATGATGCCCGGGAAAATGAAATGGATGAGAACCTTGAGCAGGTCAGCGGCATCATTGGCAACTTACGTCACATGGCCCTGGACATGGGCAATGAGATCGACACACAGAATCGCCAGATTGACAGGATCATGGAGAAGGTAAGAGCTGACATTTCTAAGAGGACCCCAAAAGGGGCTGTGTTTTCCCTTCTGCAAGCACAGGCTGCGCATGCTGCAGTTTCTGTTCAACTCAGAGAAGAACAAGGGACAGAAATAGCTGCTATAGAGCACTTCTCCCTTCTCCCTCTAACCCTTTGCACCAAAGCAGAGTTCCTTGCTGTGGATCTTCAGCAAACTCCAGGGCAGGTTGGGTTGAACTCACGCTGTTGGGTTCACAAGACAACAGCTGGCAAGGGGATCCCTTAGCACACACCAAGGCTCCTTCTGCAACAGCTTTGGGAAAGGAGAAATGACCTGAGCTGTGCAGAACTGCAGGGCTTGGGTCTGAATACCCTGGCACTTCCTGGTAAGTTTTAAGCTTTCCTGGACTTTTCTTCCCTTGGAAATTCCATGAGCAATTGAGAATTGGATCACCTGTCTGGAGGACCAGTCCCAAAGAGGATGGGGATTTATTAAGTATGGCTTTGCCATACAGTAACAGTGCAGAGTGTCTCGTCATGGTGCCTGCATATAACTACATTAGGACAGAGATCTACCAGCTCTCTTAGGGTGTGTATGCATAGTTATATATATATATATATATAAAGTATATATATATATATAAAATAACTGAGGCTCAGCATTACTGTTGCAAAATCACTATCTAAAAAGGCAGCGAGCACCATTCCAGTGCCAGACCTGCATTGCAGATTTCTGAAGCAGCACCCTCCAAACCCGGCTGGGAACTCACTGCCATTCTCAGATCCCAAGATCTGCAAGCCATCTGCATTCACACTGGCAGAGCTCCAGGCACAGGCACAGCCAGGGTGAAGATCTAGCCTCTTATGTCACTTCAGCTGGTGTAAAATCAATACAGCACTCTACTTCAGCTGAGATTTACACAACCTGAGGATCTAACCCAAGGACTTAAATGTGCTGCTTAGAGTTAATGCTGACCTTAAGTGGTAGAGCTTGTACTCCTGAGCCTTTTTACACGTGCAAGCCTTCGCACACAAGCAGGACGCCCATGCCTATTTTTCATGTCAATTAACTACATCCGAGCCTAGTGAAAAAAAATGAAAGAAAATACTGCACTGAGGGATTCCCTCTGATAGCTTTCCTTCTTGGAGTTTGATTCCAGGGAGACCTGAGTGAAGTATATGTTGTCTTAAAGGTGGGAAGTTCTTCTCTGACAGAGAGACAGTCGCATAACACAGTAAAGCACATGGCTTTACATTGGTCAAAAGTCTTGTTTTGTAAAGCTGCCACTGGTTGTCTGACTGTACTGGAAAATCCACAGTATTACTGTCATGCCATTCTGCAGAATTTCCTATTTCTGGGCAAAACAGGAGCATGGAGGGGGGAAGGATTGACTGCTGCTATTCATATGAAAAGCATTAGAAAGCAGCACATCTATCTACATTGCGAGAAGGGACTGGAAGATTATACAGCATATATCATAACTACCTTTAAATAAGAACATACATTATTTTCTCAGAGCCAGCACGAGGACACGCACTATTACGCGTTACCAGCTACCCTGCTCATGACATAACATAGTGGCAGGAGATGTGTCCTGTGGATGGAAATCAGCTGCATCCTATCCATGCCTGCAGGCACAAACTGCAGCAAACCTAGCAAGTGCCTGTTCTCCTGTCAGTGCAGGCTTGCAGACATCTGGATTTTGAAAACATTGACCAGGTCCTTTGTGCACGTGAAGCACATGAGTTAAATCTCCAGGCAGTGCACACTGACAGCAGTTGGTGAACTGCAGGATTGGCCTTCCACATCTATGAGGTCTTCATACAGAGTTAGGCATTTCATACAGCAATAGAAATATAACATTGCAAACTAACAGGATTCGTTAAATCCAGCCTCACAGGCAGGCCTCGTCAGGCAGAGCCCTTGGCTAAAGAACAGTGACACATTTCTGAAAGATGGACTTGCAGTGTATGCAGAGGAGTCATTAGGAAAGCAGCACAAAAACAAGATAGTCTTCAGTCTTAGTGAAAATCTGTCAGATTTCTCAGAGTAAGGACACACAGTAATGAGATACTAGGAAAAGAAACACAATATGTTAGGGAAACCCTCTATGAGACAGAAATTACAGTTAGCCGGGTAATACTGAAATCAGAAATGCATTCATTTTGCAATGAAATATACCAAGATGCCATCATCCCTAGCTGGTGGTGGGCACACAGCATGGAGTTGGTTTTTTTTCCAGACCAGGTGGAGGACTGTGCTTTTGATCAATTATGATCATTAGAAAGACCCTTGGCTGGCACGCTTTGCAAAAGCTGGGGTGCATCACAAAGCTGTTAAACTGGATACACGCATCCAAACCAGAGCAATCTCATAATGCAGATATGTAATCTCATCTATCCACAGTAATCAGGATAGGAATGACTAAAAGGCTTTATCCTTCCCTCAGATCAGAGAGGAAGGGACAACAGCTGAAGCGATGATGTGATGAGTAGGTCAAATGGCCCAGACATCATCACCAGAAGACCTTGTCCCTAAAATGAGCCATAAATTGGAGGCTGGGAGGAAAGTAGGAAGGGCTCAAAGAATTCTGTCTTGACCTAAGTGGGAAGGTCTGCACAAAGAGTCCCTCTGACTTTGATGAACATCATCCACCAGAGTCAGACCTCAGTATTCCTATTTAGGAACATAGTGTTTTATCAATATTCATGTATTTAATCACAAACATTACTGCTTCCAAAATCATTAACTTATTTTTTTTAGGCAGTCTTTTGGCAAAAGCACACAAAACTGTACTGTGGTAGACAAGGTCAAACTCATGGCTAAAATAAAGGAGTGGCTTCTAATGAGTAGTTATGCTGATTTATGCTTGTTGAGGATCTGGCACATGCTACTGTACTAAAAATACACATCTACGTAGCATTTGCCAAAACAATTATGGAGAAAAGCTTAAGATATTTAAGAATGATTTATTGTACATCAGTATAACCACTTTTAAAGGACTTTTAAATGTATGTGGGAAAGTCGCTTCACCATTCTGTCTTCACAAATTGGAGATTTAAAATAAATCTGTACAATTTGGATACACCCCAGAGATGTGGGAACAATCATCAAAGCTAACAAAACACAGCCATCAAACCACAGAAAAGAGTTTGCTATTTGAGTTCACGCTTTTAAAGCGGTAACATAACTCTCACCTTTCCACAAGTCTGATTTAAAAATTAAAACCATTTTCTATCTAGTCCTGCTGTCAGCATAAGTCAGCATAGCAACATGGGCTTGAGTGGAGCTTTGTCCATTTTTGTCAGCTAAAACGATGTCTTTAGTTACCAAAACTAACTTCTGCAGAGCTACAGAAAGCCACGGTCAAAGTTTCTTCCCACTTAAAGAGAACTCCCAGGTGGTGTTGCTTTATTAACGACACATTATAATCATGGCAAGGGTAACCTCACAGAAAACAGTGAAGTTAACAGTTCAGCCTACACTGGAATAAAATCCAGTTTGATTGCTTCAGATAACAGTAGAATCCCTGCCTGGTCTTAACTCCTGTTTAAGCTGCTGCCCAATGAGAGAAGTTACCCTGTCTTGCAACTACACTGGTGAACTTTGCTGGGAGAAAGGAATACTGGCATCACTCCTACCTATCTCCTGTGCAACCTGCTGTAGGGAACCTGCTTTGGTAGGGAGGGTTGGACTAGATGATCTCCTGAGGTCCCTTCCAACCCCCACCATTCTGGGATTCTGTGATACCTTTCCTTTCATGTAGAGCAAAGAGATCCAGAGACTGATGCATTTTAAAATAAATTTTTCTTTGCCAGCTTTCCTTACATGAGATGACCTAGCTTCCCTTCTCCAGTGATTCTCTATGCTGACCAAAATTTTAGTTTTGACTGCATGCCTGATGATCTAAATTTGAACAGAGTCCAGGTCCACTGAATTTGAGAGAGCAGTAAAGCTTTCCAGCAGTGAATTCCACATGCACATCATCAGTTGTCATCCTGCCGTCCATCACCATCAATACCGCTAGTGCTATCACTAGCACCAGCTACAGATCTGGCACAGCATTTACAACAGTTCAGTGCAGCTGCATACAACATAAAAGCTCTACTCAAAGGCGACTTGAAGTGTCACAAAACCAACAAATCTGTAATTTTGAGTCCCTAATACCACTATAAAAAACAGTTCCCCAATATTTTCAAGGTTCTTTTTTTATTTCCCCCTGACCCAGCTAAAACTAGAGAAGTATCCACTAAGCACTGTAGATGTTCTCTTCCTGCCCTGTATTCATTTGTTGCTTTCCTTTGTGTTTCCCTAGGCTGATTCCAACAAAACCAGGATTGATGAAGCCAACCAGCGTGCAACAAAGATGCTGGGCAGTGGTTAAATGCAGTGAAGTGCATTTCCTTTTAACGCTGTCCGACAGGGCAGTACCTTCATGCTTTTATCATGGTATTTACCTACTAGGTTTGCACACATGCACATATCAGCCCCATTGTAAATGTTGTCCTGTGTAGTTTGTCAGCTTTCCAAAAATGATACTTGTAATTATTTTTTTCTAGATATCTTTCTTTCCAAAGGTTGTACATAGTGCTGATTTGATGGCTATAGCTCACTATGACGTTTTTTGGGATTTTTTCCTTTCCTTGTTTCTGGTTTGGGTTCCTTTCCTTTTTCCTCCTCTCCTCATTTTTTTTTTTTTTTTAAATGATGTTTGCTGAATGACAACACTGTTGGAATGCTAAACGTGCTGTTAACCTTTAAATATACAGTATTGTTCTTGTAAAACTGTGACATTCCACAGAGCTACTGCCATGCTCCTGTCTTTGGATATCATGATGTTTAAGCACTTAAACCTGCTGTCTTCAGTTCTTCATTGCCATTATCTGTTGTTATGATTTCATGATTAGACAATGTGGAATTATATTACTATAACAAGCATTGCACTAAAAAGTGATGTGATTTATGCATTTATGCATGAGGAATAAATAGACTTTTAGACTCCTACTTAAACAAGAATTTTCCCATGGCAGTAGCACACCAACAATGACAACAAAAGCATGCTCAGTATTCGGACTCTTTTGGGACTATGTTATACCAGCAAGTTGCAGTTGTGCCACTTTTTTCTTGTTGATATATATATAGAGTTATTAATCATGATCATTTTTTTTTTAATTATGAAAAAAAGAGGGATTTGGCACTCACCATTTAGCCATTGCCAGCAAAATAAAAGCTTGGCTGAAAATATGTCAAAGACAAAAAAGAAATAAGTGTAATATATTGGGTTTGTCTGCTGCTTTTGAAGACTATCTTTTGGAGGAAACGACTACCATATGAAATGGTGCAAAGAAATGTAATTTTTATAAGGCTCTCTCTTACTAGTCGCTATCCCCATGTGGTTTGTTATCGGTACAGTTCTCTGTTGCTTACCTAGAGCTATGCACACCAAATCGCTGAGATGTTTAGTAGCTAACTAAAAAAAAAAATAATTAAAAAACCTAAATGAATGAACTCTAGATAAACTGTGAGATAAATATAATTTACAGCATGTAATATGAAATTCCTTATGTCTCCTGTCGGTTTGTGAAGTGATTGACATTTTGTAGCTAGTTTAAAAATTATTAAAAATTATAGATCTCTGAATCCATGCTTGCTTTATCCATTTGTCGCCCTACGTGTCAATGACAACTAGTTATTTGCCACTTACTTGGGAAAAGGAGAAATGTAAATTCTCAAGACTTTACAAATTGGTTCTGTATTACACGTGGGAAACTAAAGATTTCCGTTTGCAAAGTATAAAAGTAGTTACTGTATAAAAGTAACTACTCTAAAAATAGCTTTTTACACTCAGCAGCATATTTGGAGTGAATATTATTTTAAATACCCTGTCTTGAATTGCCAAACACTGAATCAAAATATATTCTCTTGTTCAAGGGAAAGAAAAAGTGAAATAAATGTTACAGTACAAAAAGATACAGTTCCTTAGTCAAGAAAATTATTCCTGTAGCAGATCTAGCCACGTGCTAATACATCTCTTTTCAGGGAATGCTTTGAAAAATGGAGTTTGTATAGTCTGCTAAGAATAATTTTCTCAAACAACTAACAACAACTAGTGTTTACTGCCAATGAAAAGTGTTATCATATTTTCCCAGGGGTTTTTTTCCCCCTATATGGACAAATTATAATTTACTCTGTATGAGTGACAGTTCACTCGTGTCTCACATGGCCCTAAGTCAAAATACACAAAGGACATAAATGCTTGCATGATTAAAATTGCATTATAATGTAGACAAGCTGTATTTTCTTCAGCAGCTTTTTATTTTTAGGATCTATCAATAATTCATTTATGCAAATATTTCCCCCCACTACTTCAAACCATAGAGTAAACTTCAAGCAAACGTTTTTGATGTGCTGACCATTTCCAATCCTGTTCATTCAGTGATTCTAGTATTTGTGACAGCACTATCATCCTGCAGTGTCAAGGCCTACTGAAGGAGGGCAATAATCGTACTGGAAAATGAGTCAGTAGGGGAATATACAAATGGAAGGATATTTGAGAAGGGCAAGAAATATGTAAGAAAGTAATGAAGATATTAATGGAGGTGTTAGTCTCATCTGTTTGACAAGAACACACTCTAGCTGAAGAACATACTTCCAAAAGCCACTATAGCTGATCGAAAATATAAGCTCCCGCTGTGAAGGAAATCACTATGTTTTAACATCTGTTTTTGTCTTCAACAAAGATCAAAACTCAAACTATTGGAACTTTTTGCCAAAGGGAAAATTTGAAGGATAGGAATATTGAAATGTCTTATTACATTTGTCTTTGTATCCTCCTCGTCTGTATGCAGGGTCTCTTAGGAGCTGGCTGAAAATGACTTCAGTAAATAAGTTTAATATATTGAATTTTATGGTGTTTTTGAAAAATTGACTTTTCTGGGATTAATGAATCTCAAAATAATTCAAAGAAAGGCTTGATCGCATGCAATTTGTTATTAGAACAATCCACTTCTGTTCATTGAGTTTTGCACACACCAAATCCCTGATGTAGGAGCTGACTCAATGAGGGGGGAAAAAAAGGTTTTAAACAGAACATTGCCCCAAATGTCCCTTTTTTTTTTTTCCCTTTCCCTTCTGGCTGGCCCCTGATTCCCATGAGATGCTGCAAGCTTTCCCTGAGGCTGAACAAGCACAGTGCACAGTTACCCACTTGAGGGGCAATGCTCACTAGAAGGGAAAGGACACAGCAAGGAGCTGGAATTACAACTCCCATGAGATAAAACAGTCACACTGACCACGGAAACAAAAAACACCTACATTTTTCTGAATTCAAAGCCTTCTTTTACTGGTAAGAAATCTCCCTTTGATCATTTTCCAATCAGCATTTTTTTTTTTAATCTCTGTACCAGTGCCATCTGGAAATCCAGGTTTGAGAGGAAAAAAAATATATGAGGGCGCTTGAAGACGCAAAGCTTCACAAAATATCATTTAATTCTAGACTTTCAATGCAATTTCACCAACAGTTTGTATGCAACATAGCAAAACCCTCACGTTAGTGTTGGCTTGAGGTTATCATAGGGAAAAGGTTTTTTTCATGTTCTGAAGTACCATAGCTGAATGAAATACCCAGCTAGATTACTTAAAATTTTGCTTAAAAGCTGAAGTCCAACTAAAAGACAAACTTCTGTTGAGCTCTACAAATCCACAAGTTATGATTTTTTTCATATCATGCATTCTTCTCCTTTCCTAGTCTAGGCTGGAAATGGAAATATCAAAATAATCCCAAGGAAGGATATTTGAATGTTATTCCTCAACAGAACAAAATTTGTAACTAGTGTAATATCTCATGCAAAACCAAAAATCACGTTCTTTAAATACCTGGCCTGATTTCAGCAGTGAGAAACTAAGAGAGGAAACTGGAAAAGCAAAGTAAAAAAATCAAGGTGGCTTATCTCAAAGAAACCTTAATTTTTTGGGGATGTGAATGATTCCCAAGCTTAGCACAAACACACAGCTCCTAAACTCGAGAGACTGTTACAACTTTCCAGATTGACACAAATGCCAGCACAGAAACTATGGATCATACGCAGCACTTTGTGGTTTGAAAAACAGATGGACCTGATGTAAAGGTACGTAGTGAAAAAATAATTCATTAATATTCCTCAAAGATTTGGTGCTATTACTGTATATAACAGAAAATTATAACTAACAAACAGGTATGAGTATTTTTTTTAAGAAACACATATTTTATTAGCTTACATGGGTTAAATACAATACATCCTTTACTTCTGAAAAAAAACAAGTATGTCAGTTTGCACGGCAAACTGTAAAGCACTCCCTTAGAGAGATGCCGGTGCCACATGACACACTTATTACAGATGTCCTTTAAGTCTAGAAACATAGATGACAGTTATTCTCCAAAATATTGTGTGCCACACTAGTAACTGATAACCTCCTCAGGCTTTGGATTTGGACCTGAATCTGGAGAGATCACTCTTCAGACATTTATTTGAAGGATCTAGAGGCAGACAAATAAACTCCCGCACTTTTTTCCTCCCTCTTTCTTCTCCTATGCGTACATACGCACATATAAATATTTTATTTTAAAGGCATTGAAAAGAGAAGAGACAAGTGCTTAGTTATAAGGAAAATTATGTGTGTTAGAGACAACTTAAGTATATGCACTGCTGCTGTGTGTGCCTGTGGGTGTAGGTGCGCAGGATGTGACTGCTGTCTTCTGAGCCATTTTGTTGCCTTTCTAGAGAGAGATGGGGACAGTTTGTTTGGAATTTTAGTAGAACATAAACAGAATATTTTTAAACTTGCAAATAGCTACAAGAAATGCAGATATAGGAGATAAATCCTGCTGAGAAGTTAGGGCATTGGATTGGTTGGATGGGGGCGTGTAAGGCAGGTTCCAGCTGGTTTATTTTGCAAAGCACTTGCCAAATAGTGTCAGATCATCTTTATAACACTATTCAGAAATAATATGTTTGTGTTGTAAAATAGCAAGTAGTTTTAATGTTTCAGTTTCAAATGTTATTTTGTATTTAAAAAAAACCAAACAAAAAACCTCCCAAAAAACCTCAACACACCCAAAAAACCTCCACGCAAGATGGCAGTGAGGCTGCTCAATTTTATGTCTCTGGTCCACAGCACCAGTGGATAGTAGATCTTCTCCACGAGACAGGTGGAGAATCTTTTATAATACAGGTAAAACTACTCCCCTTCTTCCCCAAATGTTATTCATTAAAACTGCCAAAATTTTAGGTTTAGTGGTGGTTTTTGGTTGTTGTGGGGCTGGTTTTTTTGGGGGGTTGGGGGGGGAATCTAATTTAATGAGGTTTTTTGTTTTGGTTTGGTTTGGGTTTTTTGTTGTTTTTTCTTTACTGAAGATTTTAAAACCTGTGCTTTTTAAAAGCAGATAGAAGTAGATTTTCCTCACACCACCTAGGATAACTATCCAGTGCTGAGTTACTTAATCCAAAATCCAGAACAGCTCAAGTTGGCATAAGAAAGTTAAAAATTAAATACTATTATCAGAAATGGTTTAGTAAACTTCACTCTAGGCAGACCTAAGTTAATTTGCTTAAGAGTTAACTTAAATATAAGCACCTGTCAGCTCCACTTACAGCACAGTAGGTTTTCCATCTACATTCTGATCAAAAGTTCATTTAAAAGAACAAAATTGTTCTTTTCCATATTTGTGGGGGTTTGACTAGACCTCCAAAGCATGAATATGCATAAATCCCACTCCACTGATGGTATTCTCAGGTATCAAAACCAACAGTATGCAAACGTGAGCAAACTATCTTTAAGAAACATTAATTATTATGACTTTACTGTATCAACAATAATAAATCCATCTGATAATAGTATTTTATTAAATACTTTTGATGCTCTGCCGGACCCCTAAAAGCCTAAGTGGCTTTAGAATCAGTTTAAAAACTCCAGGAAAACATATGCTGAAAAGTTAATTTTCAAGAAACAGCAGCTATAATTCTGACATTCAGCCTTAAGCACTTATCTTAAAACATATTTTCAGTGTCCTCTGCACACTTCTGTTTCTTGGATTAAATCAGAATATGAGGAGAAACTAACCAGAAACAAAATTTAATGAACTCATGCTTCTTTGGGGCAACCCTTACAGCCTTAGACTCAGAAGTCAGCCCATATTCACTAACTCTTGCTGAGCCTGAGGTGAGAAAGAGAGAAAGCTTATTTGCCCTCAAACAAAAGTATAATTAGGTTTCAAACCCCCAAACACACACCAGAAGCACTGGCAAGTCAGCCAGCTAGAGAATGGGAAAGGGCTGAGGCCAGAGGAGGGTGCAGAGGACAAGAAATCAAAGCTGAAAACGGGCACAATAAAACACACGCTGCGAAGCAAAGCTGCTGCGGTGGATGTGAGGACACGGTGGGAACTCAAGCCAAAGCCCTGCAAGGGTGTTCTGCTCGACAGTGACCTGATTTAAAGACACAGAAAGTGAACAGCCAGTAAGGACTTGACAGTAGAGACCATTGTACACAAGGACAATTACTTGAATAAGATCAGGGGCTCAGTCGATACTAAATTAGAAACCTAGAGACTGCATATTACTGTATTAACAAATTACTCTGATTATGCTCGGTAGTAAAAGTTAAACCAAGAAAATCTAGGGGAGGGAACACTCTACCAAAGTATCTCAGTAACTTATTCAAAATATTTGCTTATAATTCCCTTTAAAATGTTTGTGTTCAAAGCCAATCAGGAGAGCTAAATAACCTTAATTCAACATAAGTCAACAGCAGCGTATTGCAGGGAAGGGTCTGACCTGTTACACATTAGGTGCCAGCCAGATGTTCTCCCTGCCCATCAAATCCTCTGCACCAACAGCATTTGTGTCACAGCAGCACCTCAAGGCTCTTCCTGAAGTCAGTGTCCCTTCAGTACAGGCATGCACAGCCCATCGCTGCCCCAACCAGCTTACAACCTAAGCAGAAAAGACAGGCAATGGTGTAGTTATAGAAAAGGAACTCTACGTAGGCAGATTGTTCAAAAGCCAATATCCGTATGTCGGAGGAAGAAACTGAACTGGCACACGGCTATCTACTTTCAGTCATCTCTACCAATAAAGGTTCATCTTAGTTGAGTCTGGCTGGCAAACGCGTTGACAGTGCAGAAGTCAGAGTGAAAGCAGTTCTTTTTTTCATGGCTACCTAGAGGCTTTGCAATGATGCAAGTCATCATCCTATGCTAATCAAAATCCACCTGCTATTCATGGTCCAACACACAGATCATGTTTCTGCAGAGTTTTAAAAGTGAGAATGGCTGCTGAGAATTGAGGTCATTATTCAAAGAGTAACATATATAAAAAAATACCATTGCTACGTACCAGTTTTGATTTTCACCCCTTACTTAATTGCACCAAACAACTAAGCATGTTATTAGTCATTTCGAGTTCCAGTCCAACAAAATACTAAGGAAAACCTGAGATGTGATGAGAAGGGTTGCAGCCACCACAGAAATCTTTAAGCTGTACTTTTACCTCTTGCTGGTCCCTGAACAGTACTGCTCGAAAATGCTCAGTTCGATAGGTCTTGCCTAAGACAAACTCCTGACAGGCTCTGAATACCATTAGGGGTACAAAACAGTTTAATGTAATTTCAAAATTATTTCCACAAATCCTTTGGAATACAGAACATCTTTTAAATGTAGAGGAAGTGTAAGATGAGGGTGACAGGACTAGAGATTTTATGGTTTTTATGAAATTATGGCAGAGCGCTAAGCAGAAAATTTGTTCCTCTATCTCTCAAGTCTTCTGACAGTGACTGCTAGCCAAGTATTTAATCCTGAGCTAGCATAGTAAACTAGCTAGTTTCAATATTAAGTCCGAAACTGGATTCCTCAATCTTGTTTTTAAATTGGAACTAGTACACGTGACTTCAGTCAATGAAGTGACACAGGCAACTGTAAATTAATCTGAAAAACAAAGAAGGTGCATGTCCATACCAGCTCTGTAACATGCACATCTCCTCAAAAAAGACACTCTGAACAACTGTGAAAACTCTCTAGGATTAGGAATCCACTTTGTGTGTTGTGCAATATTGTGATTCTATCAGCTTTTTATGAAGTTAGTGATTCACAAAGCACCCATAAATCAATTTCTCATGGAATTTATAAGAATTTAATATGATGGAAACGTACAAGTAAATGGTTGCATGATAGGCAAGGACACTGACTTGCTGCCAGTGAATCACACAAACAGAAAATGTTAATAATGGAGTTAAGAAGGGAAAAAAAAAAGGCAGAAATCAAGCTGGGGAAAGGACAGCTCTCTAAACAAGCCCTGTCAATCCTTTCACTGAGGAGTGGCTGGCAGAACTTCAGTCTCAATTGAACACTTTAGAGCCAACACAAAAACCCCAAACTCTTGGGTCTGGTATTGTCTTTGGTTTTGGTCCATTTCTTACAGAATACCCTTGCAAATACTTTTCCCCCCGTAGATGGTACTTTCTATAACATCTCCTTCTATTTACTTGAAGGATCAAACACATTAATTCTATTTTTACACTGAAGAAATTAAATCTTTTGAGCAATTTTTTTACTTGTAAGAAGTGTTTCCCCACAAAGAATTTTAATCATTCTATTATAAAAAAAAAAAACAACACAACACCAAAACCCCCCAAAAAACCCCAACCAAAGCAAAAACACAAAACCCCAAATCCAACACTTTGTTTAGGCAAGCCTAAACAAAGTCTAGTAATTTCAAAACTTAAAACTACCACCACTGGTTCTTGTTCTTTGGTCTGAGCTGAATCACAGTGCTGGTAGGTAATGCAGTGTTGGTGTACAGTAACAGGAAGTACTGTGGGACAAGGAAGGTTATTCTCGGTGGGTAGGGCGGTGGTGGTGATGGTGTGAGGAAATTAAAAAACAAACAAACAAAACAACCCAAAACCAAAACGCCAACAAACCCCCAAAACCAGAAAATGTACCAAAGACATGGACAGCAACTTCCATGGAACAAACTGGCAGCATTTCTGGAACAAATAGTGTTGTGGGGTTTTTTTCTCCCCTCTGAATTTTATCTTGGTTTCCAGGTCAACTACTCTTTCTTTTTCCCCTCTTTTAAAATCAAATTTTTGTATTTTTGGCAGGAAAAGAATAATTTTTTTCAAAGTGTTCCTCCATTTTTCAACCATCTCTGTCTCTTTCAAGAAACGCCCAACACCTACAAAGGCATATACTGCAGCATCTGATTTTCCCAGCTGAGAGTAACTTTGGCAAAAAGGTTATTTTGTAGGCTCAGAGTAAAGAAAACGTGCTGTCAAGACAAACTACAGCTGTTTAAATCATTCCTCCGTGAAGCAATGGTTTCCCACAGGGAAGTGTACAGAAGCGTATTTTTGCATCTGCAAATGCCTTAGCTGCTCTTCTGCCCAGCACAGCATGGAGAAAACTGAGAAGATGAACTCATACTTCCACGGCTTGTGGTTTGGGTTGTTTGTTGTTGCTTTTTTTTTTTTTTAACAAATACTTCAGAGGAGGACAGAAGATTTCTCCTTCCAGTCTCAAGAAGCCCCACTAAAATCAGCGTGGCTGTACAAGTGGTACGAGGTGTTACACAGAGCACACGTTCTCTGGCTGTTGGTGGGTTTCTGATGTTGACTCCCACGTGCTATAGCATATCACAACCATATGGATGGTTAGGATAGCTAACAGCAACACGAAGAAAACATTTATGGATATTCCATTTAGTTTTTCTCCGAGGGACTTCGGTGAGCAGACAGGGGACACCTTTGGGAATTCCTATGGCTCTGGGCCAAATACTATCCAAAAATAAACCAAACTGAGCCAGACTTGCTCCTGACAGCAGATAGTGTAGTGATTGCTTCTGCACATCCATATCCATGGCATGGCTTTATGCCAGGCTGTGCTCTCTTGACTCTGGAGACATAAGATTGTGCCATCATCTCCACCGAGAGCCGTGTCAGGACAAAAATTGGACCTAAACCTCTATATTTGCCAAAAAAAGAGAAACTAAGAGTAATAAGCCCCATTTTTCTTTTCAGGAAGGGCCCAGATGTACAGAGCCTATACCAGGAAAGTAAGGCCATATAAATGCTTAGGTAGAAAAGAAAATTCAGTTAGAAATAAGGACTTATGAGTAAATTTAAAAAAAACCACAAACTATGTTTCAGTCTGCAATTTTCAACAAAGAGGTGGTAAGACCCATAACAGTGAAAGAAGGGGCTCTGAAGCAGCAGCCTGAAATTCAGCAGTTTCTATGGGAGTACAGCAGAGCTCTGAGCTCTTGCTGGCTCCTATTTTATGCTATATAATGTTCCTATGTTTGCAAAACCTCCGGCACTGGTTTCATTCATAGTTTAAATTTTCATGAGAAATATCACAGGAAAGGTAAAACCGTATCTATGTTTTTGTCTGGACACCTCTACACACGTTATGTCTGGTTTTTCACTATGATGACCACAGAAGAGAAAGCCACTACTGAGCATCAAGAGTCTACTGAGTCCTACCAGGACACACATTTCTGTGCGCTGTAATAGATCCTGAATGCAGCTGAGCAGGACAGGAAACCTAGGTGCCATGAGGAGATATCAGAAGCCCAATTATCCTTAATCTGTACCCAGATGATTTATCTACAGGTAAAATCAAATTAACGTATATAAATTTTTTAACATATTTTGCAGCTCCCTCAAACACAAGAAAAAGTAAATTTACAGTAAGTAAAACATGATACAAGGCAAATATTTGAGCTAAACCAAAGCTGTTGTTCAGGTGTTCCCTACCATTTAGGAGAACACCTTTTCCCCAGATGCCAGGAGGCATCTCCTGACAGCACAGATATATTAAAAAGGAGAGAAAAAAAAAAAACAAAACCAAACAAAAATCCCCTCAACCTTCACACCCCCCCCCAAACTATACTCTTGCAATCTGCAGAAATTACAGTGACCCACCACTCACCCTCAGGGAAACAAATGGGATCTCTGGCTAAGCATTGGATTTGGCCATGCAGGGATGCAAGGACATGCTGCACACCACAGCCCGCACTCCCCCAGGGATACGCTCATCGGGATTTGTTTTAGAAGTCACTGATGCAGACCAGGAGCTCTGCTTGTCTTGGCACATCAGCTCTTTGCTTTCAGCGCTGGCTCTCCCAGGCACCACGTCTACTTGTGTCACTGTAGCCTCTGCAGACAGAGGGTTGAGGAGCAAGTCCAGCAGTGCACCCCACAGCTTTCTGCTGTGGCCATGCCCTGGAGGGATGCGGTTATCAAGGGTGAACAGAGACCGGTGGCTCTGCACAACCTGGCTTGACCTCCTCCGAGCTCTGTGCACCACGTGCCATCCAGCGGACTGCGAGCCGTTAAGGGCTGAGCTGAAAATGCTGAAGTAAGATTTGTTAACGCAGCTCTTGAGGGAAGTGCTGGATTAGCTCGGATTAGCAGCTGACACTGTGGTTGCACAGAATGAATTATGTAAAGTGGTCCTGTTGGTGTACAGCAGATGTACTACCACATGACTTCAGCTGCAGGCATAGCTAGGAATAAAACTGTGTGTATTCAGTTAGGGGGAGGATAAGGAAAAAAAAAAAAGAAGTATTTTATATACTTCAGAAGGATTTTATATACTTCCCAACATGCACTGTATCATGTTGCTTATTCCAACAATATATGAAAACAACAATTGCAGCATGGGAAGCAAGACAAGAGTTCACCGCTTAAAATTAGGGGAAATAATTTTCCTTTGCCTCTGTTCAGTTACATGACTCAGAAAACACCATATGTGCCTCCAGGAACAGAAATCAGCTGTAGTTACTCTTGAAGAGATACTGAAGATACAGTCTAATAATTTTCCATTTAAACAAAAATGCTTTCACCTAATAAGATTAGTCTATGCACTTGGATAACATGCTCCCCTTCAGAGTCAGGTCTTCTATCAACTTAAATGAACCCAACTGCCAATTAAACAACCAGCACAGGCATTCATCAGCCAGCAAGAATAAACATGGGAAAATTAACCACTGGGAAAAAGGAAAGACAGGACAGCTAATGTTTTGAAAACAAACATAAATGAGATTAATTTAGACTGAAATGTGGTCAACATCCCCTTTAGATATTACGCATGGAAAAGCTAATATTTGGAGAATGCAAACCCAGAGCCCAGTGATATCAGACATTGCTTACCACAGGCAAACTTCACACGAGCAACTGCAAACTGATGTAAAAATACATGAGGAACAACGTGACTTGATAAAAATGGCAAAGTAAACTACATACTCTGTATAATTAGTGAAGGTAAAATCATGTGATTTAAGCACTCATTCAGAGAAGAGCCCTTCCCTTCTATTAACAGATCAGTCACAGGGATCTCCCCAGTTGCTGATCACTACCAAGATCTCCATTCCTGAGCAACCTCGTAAAGGATCTTGCCAAACCACAGCCACCAGTTCCTCTAAAGCTTATATTTCAGGTCTGCCTCTGTCTGGGTTTGGGTTGAGATGCAGAACTGAAAATACATTGATGTTACTCATGCATGATGTGTTGTCACAGAAGAAAAGATAGACACTCATCTTCATCTTCTGTGATGCTGCTCCACCATCCATCAGCAGGAAAAGTGAGAACCTGCTGTGTGCAAGATATAAGTGGTGGGGCTTTACAGGAATGTACTGAAATGGTTCTAGCCATTCTGGAGAGAGATTTCTCCCTGTGAAAATGATGCACACCCTCCACTAGGAAATTAACTTACTGATCACACCAGAATCAAACCTCTTCCTGCTCTTTCAGCACTTACATTCAGTCACTAGATGAGATACACAGACTAAGACTCCTCTGCCAGCCATATGCACACAACATTCTTCTATTCCTTCCCATTATATCATTTACTACTAATGCTGGTTGTTTAGATAAGATCAGTTTGTGGATGAAGAACAGCCAAAATATGAGGAATTCAGAAATAAAAGGGCTTGATGCTTGCTTTGCTCAATCTGCACTTTATGCCAATAGGAGGTAAAAGTGGAAAATCCAAGAGAGGCTCTAAATATTTTCTCCCATCCCAGCTGATGATTTAGACTTGATCACACATACTTTGCAGTACGTTTACACACATTACCTAGCACAGTACTATAATAGAAGAGTAATGTGGTAGAAACAAACTAATGGCTAACTAGCATGGGGAACAATGCCAGCATCAACACAGCAGCTGTTAAACAGCCAGGAGGCTGGTTAAACAGCAGTAATCCAGTAATCCTATATTGCTATCTCACATCTGTGATAGTTTTGGCACATGCAAAACACTACCAAAAAAAAAAAAAAAAAAGATATCAAAGGGAAAGGAAAATGTCTAAGCAAGACAAAGTCTTCATATGTGTTCATTAAAATTGTTAGAATAAACTATTTTTTCCACTCCTTCAAAACGATAGGTTTTGGATTTGTTTTTTTACCTTTTAAAGTAACTGTTTTCAGAAGAATGTATTTTATATTTTTGAAGTAACAGTTATCCCCTGTATGGGTATGGAAGAGGAAATTGAGAGTATTATTAATGCTGCTCAATTCAGTATCTAGATATTTGTCTGAAAAAAAAAATAATAGCACTTTGATTGAGAAAAGATTTATGAACAAGCAAATCAAATGGCATGGAAGTTGCCTAGAAATGTATGCTGCAGCATTTTATATTGCAGCATTCTGAGCTCTGTACATTTGGGTGATTTTCACTGAAATTCAGCACACTACATTGCAGGCAGGGAAGCCTGCCAAGGATTTTATTTTTAAGATGCAGCAGCTACGTGACCCATTTATGCCTTCAACTAGCAACTTCTCTCTCAAAATCAAAAAACAAACAAAAAAGAGTGCAGATTTCAGTACCTGTTCTGTGTTTTGCTTTCTACCCTTGCCATACAGATGATGTGGAAAACCAGCAAGGATTGACAGTGGACAGGTATTCAGATCTGGCTTTTTTCCTTCCTAATTCTTACATTTTTAATCTCCACATGTCCAGAAGAAAAAGTTAAAGACTTCGAGATAATCTACTTTGTTAACTGTCAAATAAATTAACTGTGTCTATTATTTGATGAGGCTGTTACAAAAAAAGAGAGATCTTGTCTGACAGCATGAGGATAACAATGGCATTTGCCATCCCCTCTAAATCAGCAGGGTTCTTCTACCCCCATACCTCCCAGTTATTGCTTTGGCTGCACGTCAGTCAGCTGGTCCTCTCACTGCAGAGATCTGAGGAGCCCATTATTTATATAACACTACAGTGGAGAAGAACAGGCTGTTCCTTAGGCTTCCCACGGCTCACACTTCCAGGAAGAACTGTGCTCACTACCCACAGGAAAGAAGAAAGGTGGCTTCTCCAATTCCTCAAGCTGGGACGGACATTGCAAAGATGGAAAGTGCAATGGCTGGGGGTGGGGGGAGGGGGAAATAAAAATAAATTAAAACGCCCATAGCAGCTACAGAGCTAGTAGACATGACCAACTTTGCTATGGTGTGTTGGGTTTGTGTGTGTGAGGGGGTAGAAAGACAGTTTTTTTGGTAGTGGGGGAAGGGCC